>NC_140588.1:69462034-69667034 GCF_964204655.1 Triturus cristatus
CATCTTGCAACATCACCAAATGTGAGAAATAGGATTTATATATGGCTCAATGTACTTGCAATGTTGATGCCAGTTCCATCCTTTTTCCATGCCCCCATGAAGGCTAAAGACGTAAAAGACAGAGCCATAAAGGAAGGAAGACAAAAATAATAATCATCAATCATACTTAATGATAGGGGAAAATAGAAGGCACCGAGAAATCTGAGGGAGCTGTCATGTCCGTCAAAAAGAACTTTAACAAAGGTATGTAACTGGTTTTCTAATGATATTAGCTCCTACAGATTCCTTATTTTAACAACTGAGAAAGCATCCAAAAGGAGGTGGGTATAGGAATGCAAGCATGATCATTGGAAAAACAGTTGAAATGCTGCTCTTACAATTATGATTGATTTTAATCATCCACATTAAAATCAACAGTGTATACAGAAAGAGGACATAAGACGCCAGATAGCTGCTCTGCATGTAGATTGCAGACTCATCGAGAGAGACCAAGTAGCAGCTACTACTTGGTAGAATGAGCACAGAATTCTTCAGTAGGAGATTTTCTTGCCAAATCATTATAGTGCAAAATCACTAGAGGAAGCTGTCTAGAAATAATCTGCTTCCTGACTGGTTTAGCAAGGCGGCATCTTCAAAACCCACAAAGAGTTTATAATCAACACTAACAGTTTTAGTTCTGTGAATATAATGACTGAGGGTCCTCCGAGTGTCAAGTCTGTCTATTCTTCCTTCCCCCTTGAATGGATGAAGACCCGACATGAACAATGCTATGGAAATAACCTGAGACATGTGGAACTCAATAGGAAATTTTGGCCAAAATAATGGTTTCCCTCCAGCACCACTTGGTCTCCAGAAAATAAATTGTGTGGTATAAAAAAAAAGGATCGAGAGCATGATGGCCACTGACGTGCCTAGGCAAAGTTATGGCCAACAGAAACAACCAACTATTCAAGTGAGAAATTATGGAGAACATGAATGTAAGATCTCCAATGGAGTCCACATCACAACTGTAAGTCCCAAGTTCAGGTTCCACAGTAGAATGTTGAAGGGGATTGGAGGAAACCTATTCTGAAGCCCTTTCAGTAAAATTGATAACTTACGTGGAGAGCCTTGACCAAGCAAGTGATAACCTCACCCTTGATCGTACCAGTATTAAGGGCTTTTTGGCATAACATAAAAATGGAGAAAATGAACAGAGAAAATGAACAGTCTATGCATGGGAAAGATCCAGTGAAATATTGTGCCAGGAGGCAAAAGATATGCCTTCTACCAGACTAGGCCACCATGGTGGAAGGCTTATGGCTCCTAGAAGAATTTCCAGAAATTCCAGTGAGCGAATGATAGAAGACAAGAGCTAGGTTCTCAAGTTCCTTCCAAGAAGGCAAAGGGCTCTTCAGTTTAGAATGCAGAAGGCTGCCTTGATTCCTCAGCAACAAATTGTCCATCTGCACATGGTACCATGGTGGTGCACAACTCAATTGCACCAGGTCAGGGTACCTTGTTCTGCATGCCTATTCAGGGGTGATCGATATCTCTAGTACTCAATAGAAAGGGACCTTTAGGATACCCTCTGAAGAAGACGAACAGGACGATATGTATAATGCACGCAGAACATACCAGCCAGGAGAAAATGCCTCCCAAGCTCCCTCTCAAAGGATAGTCTTGTGAGCAAAAGATGGGATGCTTCTTGCTCCTTGCTGTAACAAACATATCTACTTCTGGAAAACCCACTAACATGGAGATTTCATCCAATATTTGCTAACGAAACTCCCACTCATCACTGACACACTAGGAAATTCACCTTCATTTTCTCCTTCTGCAATAGCGGAGCTGCTATTGCTTTTGACTCTACATTGGGCTGTTGGTTCAAACAAAACAAAGTTGTCCATTAGAAGCTGAGCATCATTCCTTTGCGTTTAAGGTAGAAACACTTTTAAAGCCAACCTCATTGCTCTCATCTCCAGTAGATTAGATGGATTTGACAGAATGTCTCCTGCGATGACCAAAGTGCAACAAATGTTAATTTATTGATGTGGGCTCTACAACCAGGTAGTGAAGAGTCCATCATCAGTGTGCCCTGAGACTAGGACATCTGAAATTGTGCTCCCTTCTTCAAATTAATCAGGGTACAGCAGCATGGTAAAGAGCAGATCAAAGACAAACACATGTAGATAGAATCCTTTAGGTAAAAATGCTCCGATGACACCTCAACTTCCAGTTGAGTCATCTAATTTGCAATCTGGCCTAAGGGCCAAGAAATATGTTGCTGCTGTTATACCTAACATCTCCAAAATAACTGAGCTGTTTGCAAAGTTATGATACAGAAGTTGGAAAGCAATTTCTAAGGGCTACGAAACCTTCTCACACATGGAGAAGCTTACAACTGATGTTAATCCATTCCCACACTTAACAACTGAAGTGTTTGCAGAGGTGTTAAACAATATTTATGTTGATTCACTGAAAACATCTGATTGAATTAAAGAATGTTTGTAGTCAAGAGATCCATTTGAAGGATGTCTTCACTTGCTTAGTTAGAAGCCAGCTATCAAAGAAACAATAAACAAAGGCACCTTTGTGATGCAGATGTGTAAGTACCGCTATCAACTTCCTTAAAACATGAGGTGTTAATGTCAGCTCAAATGGAAGGGAGGTTAAGTGACAATGAAGGTCTTCCACTAGAGATCGAAGATTTCAAGATTGAGATGTGGAAATATATGTTTTCATTGTCCAAATAGATCACCAAATACTGTTCTTGCAAAGCAGTAAGGACTGCTGTAGAGTCACTTTCAAGAATCTTAAGTCCATAATTGGAATGATCTCCTCTAGCTCATTCTTGAGTACAAGGAACTATAGGGGAATAACATCTTTCCCTCCTTTGCAACAGAGGGATGATTTCCACTGCACCTTTCTCAAGACGTGCAAGAATTTCCTTTATAAAGATGTTTGCGTGTAGAATGGACAGACTTCTAGATGGAAGAAGCGGAGATATCTCTGGAAAGATCATAAAACAGCCTATCCTGTCTCTTTGTAGACACCATTTATCCTTTGTTATGTTCTGTCTCTGATGAAGAAACAACATCACTTTCCTCCCCAAAGAGCATATGTAATCTGAAAAATTGACCGACAGAGATGTTCTAAGCTTGAAAGAGAGCTTCTTCTCCTCAACTGACAAATAAGCTGTTGGGGCATTACCTGCTGCTGCTTTTGTTATCACCTAAATCAATCTATCTAGCTTTGAAATTTCTGGTACTATCTTTGAAAACCAGTAATTGGAAGTCAGGCCCAAAACTGAAGCTGTAACTCTGCTTCACTTAACTTTCCTGAATAAAGAGTCAACCTTCTTCCAGAACAATCTCTGTCCATCAGTTGTTGTGGATGGACATCACGTTAAAAAGCCTGTTGTGCACAGCCAGGAATGCCTCTTAAGAATTACACAGAAGCCCATGAATTGAATGAAGGCATCTGCTGTACATACTCCCATTTGCATTGCTTGTTTGGCGGCATCCATGATGTCTTGCTGTTAGAGAAGGGTTAGCCACTGAAAGCTTGAGCAAGGCTTGAGAACGATGCCTGGCTCTGGCTCAGCTCGAGCTCCTCTTGGAGCATCAAGCCCAAAAGGAAGCCAAGCTTTCATGTGACTATGCCTGCCACCCATGCTCTTCATCATGCACAATAATGAAAAAACAAAGCATAAACCTTCTATGCTAGAAAGGAAAGACAGAGATACCCATTTAGTGGCTCAAATTGCATAATGTGAAACCAAGAAATCTGAGATAAATCCTGGCTTCCCAGCTTGAATGAATTGTTTGATCCTAAGCAAATATTTTAGTTAATCAAGCCTCCTTTTTCTTCGTTATCATGCATGTGAGTTCTGGATGTGTGCTATAAAAAAAATCTTGTGTTTGATTTGATAGACTGTAATGTTACTCTACCTATACTAAGAATCTATGCTACAAACAGGGTACAGATGAAACTGATTTTCCCTTTAGTTCACTAATGTTTTTTTTTTATTTGGATGGTGGGCAGGAATGTTTCTAAATTCCTGTTTAAGAACTACCACTTAATAATTTCCGGTTAACACAGTGATATAAACTGACTTATTACGGTGACCAACTTCTACATGTTTTTAAAGAAAAGCACATTTTTGACATTTGAAGATAATGTTTGTTGTATGAATTACATGCCAATTATTTTCAGGTCTTGGCTCATGCACAGGCGTTTAGAGGCAAGCCAGACCATTGGTGTGGCTCTGGTTCGTCTCTCCCCTTTGAATTTGTTAGTTTGTCCTCATTTAGCCTGGATGTTTCAAGGTTGCTGCAGGCAACAACTGCCAAAATCAATAATTCATAACCAATCAACAAGTAGAATTGGATGATGGTGCTTACTTGGATTGGCATGAGGTAGACATTGCAACAGCTGCCCAATTGAGGCTTGTCCCTGGTCTCACATAAGGCCTTACAGAAAGATAAAATGCCAGAGGAGTGCTTTGACCCCACAAGTATTTCAGTGAACAACAAGGACCTAGGAGCCTCTGTATGCAGATGGAAAGAGTCCCGGCTACTTTTCTAACCACAGCAGCAAAATGATGTTTCTCTACTGTGAAGGTTCCTCTAGATGTATGGAAATCAGACTTTGGTGTTAAGGTCATTCGTGTTGAGAAAGCCTGTTAACAAAGTTGGGTTGGATTCAGGTAGAAGCGAAGAATGTCCAGCTTTGCCATCATCATCTTTATCAGCGTGCCCAAAAGGGTTATGGAACTGAATTGCATTTCCTACAATTATAGCTCTGAAGTAGCAGAATGTAGAATCCACTGTACAGCTTTAAGTGATGGAAAGAAACAGCTGACCCCGCTATGAGTACCAATTACATCCACTTCAGCGCCATAGTGCTAACAACTTCAGTATCAATTCCAGAAGGGTTGCTAGTTCTGTCTTTGTGGACTGAAGATTAACAGGCTCAAAGGTAAAGAGGTCAGGATCTGAGTGTCTCATGCCAAAGACAACTCTTTTGGTGCCGAAGGCACACTAAGTGCTTTGGCAGCTGAAAGAAGTACACCACTAGCCAGAGCTGAAAAATGTTAAGCATGGATTTTTGTAAAGCCACTGTCTGATTTTTAGGAGCTCCCACAAGACGAAACCTCGCTTGTGGGATGGGTGATGAGAGGGATCTCAGAAGATGATGTTGTCCTCTCTTTCTAATGCGTTCTCCTTATTGCCATTACTTGAAGACGATTCATGTTCTCTTTTGCACCTCCTAGGCTTATTCTGTGTAGAAGAACTTTTAGAAGCATTTATTGACTACCTAGTCACACAAGCCATAAATAGTTTAGCTTCCTTTTAATGGCAACCTGTAAGCTGCATAACTTCAATCAGGTCACCTTCTAAGGTGTTGCTTTCCGAAACACTAGAGACAGTAGATTGGGAGAGTCATTAAGAGACATGGGCCAGGGATATGATTTTCAAGATGAAGTCTGAAGATGATGGAGACGAAAGTCTCTTTTGAAAAAAGACATTAAACAAAAAGACCTCAGAAACTTCTCAGCAGCTCTTGATCCAGGGTCTTTGGAAAAACAAAGGGAGTGATATAACTGGTGTGAGTGAGTGAGTTCATACATATGGCTGTTGCAGCATATCCAGTGAAGTTTTGACAGTTCACAGCTGATGATGAGCGTCTTCAGGCATCAGTTACCCAACTTAGTAAAAATACATTCTGAATCCAGTCTGGTACCTGGGAAGGGGGTTTGTGTATGGAATCTGCATGAATCAATATTCATAGGAAGCAAATGCTTCTGGAAGTATCCTGTTTTATACTGGTTCTACTTCTTTCCTATTAAATAAATGCACAAGGTAGCTGATTGTTCTGTGCACCTAATGGGCTTCAAAAGCTACGAGATCAGCATAAGCTCAAATCATGTGCTCTTGTGTTTTGATTTTTTAAATACATTTATTAGAGATAACCTAAGCTCATATTTGGCACAAAGAGACTGCTAAAAAGCAAGTCTTCACTAAAACTTTAACTGGAACAAAACATTAAATATGCTTTGGAATTTTGGTTAGGAGAACAATACTTTCAAGTAGCTCAACTTAATATAATATCTGTGAAAATGTGCCACCCTGAAATCTTATTAGTGATATTGTAAATTGTGAGTTGAAATGTTTTATTTGTAATGCATACTGTTCTGGAAGTAACATAGCTTGTGCAAATGTGTGGCATGCATTAAGTGAGAAGAATTCCAAATGCAATATCAGCCACTGACATTTACCCACTCAACGAAAGGTTTAAAACGGTGGTACCAACATGGAACTAATTAATTTCGACTTCTGATGAACCCGTGTTGAAAAACCATTATGTTCAAGGATCAGTACAAGGGAAGGGCTGGGAGTTATAAGCAATGCCCTAGAAAATGTTTTAATATCAGCTTTCATGAGCCCCCAGCAAGTGAGTGTAGAAAGCGAGCGTGACCATCTTGATGGGTCTTTTGAAGGGCATTGTTTCTGAGAAACTACACCTTCTTTTTGTTACCATGCTGAATGAGATGAGAATCCCTCAGCTAATCCCCCTCCAAAGCAGCCTGCTGTCTTCCAGCCTACCGGGTGCCCTGTGCCTCTTATACCCAGTCGAGACTTCATTGGTGCCTGACTGCTGCCTTGTTTACCCAAAGCTATCAAAGTTGGCTCCCATACAGCTCAATTGTTGCTTAAGTTAAGAATAGATGTCAGTAAGTAGTGATATTTCCTAAGTTTGGAACTACATACCTCACTGTGTGATTAATGAACATTGATCGTGATCGCCCTTAAGAAAACTTGATACTTTTATTGCCCTCCTCTGCCTTCCACCCACAAGATCAATGCAGAATGAAGTGCAAGGTTTCATGAGGTTGTTGCATAATTTCCTGTTCATGAATGTCTCCAAGAATTGTCTGCAGTTACCTCAATGGTATTCAACCAATAACAGGCTTGAACAGAGCAATAAACAATATAGCAGAACCAGCTCAGAAGGAGCAGTTTGGACATTACCTATACCTGGGTGTTTATATGCGACCTTTCAAATCAATGGTTGAAGAATGTTGTTAACAAAAAAAAAGGATGTAACCCCTCATGTGGGATACTTCATCCTTAGGGTTGCTCCTCCATCAGTTCCACCCTGGGGCTCTTAGAGTCTTTGAGTATGAGAGTATGTGTTGTGAATGAGAATAGTCTTGAGCTCTTTGAGTATGTGAGTATGAGAGTATGTGTTGAGTATGGCAGTAGTCATGAGCTCTTAGAGAATGTGAGTGAGAGTGTGTTGCATATGAGAGTAGTCATGAGCTTTTTGAGTATGTGTGTGTTGCATTTGGGAGTAGTCATGAGCTCTTGGAGTATGTGAGTTTGAGAGTATGTGTTGTGTATGGGAGCAGTCATGAGCTCCTAGAGTATGTGAGTATGAGAGTATGTGTTGCGTATGAGAGTAGTCTTGAGCTCTTTGAGTATGAGAGTATGTGTTGAGTATGGGAGTAGTCATGAGCTCTTAGAGGATGTGAGCATGAGAAGCACAAGGGTATCGGTTTTGTATGATCAGATTTGCGAACAGCGGTGCCATTCTAGCTCAGTTTCTCATTGGTTGGAGCTGTTGTTCTGACTCCCACTATATTCTTTTAATGAACGATATTTATAATAGCCTGATTAATGCACACCCAACTTCAACCTCCTTCCCACCCAAAGCTCAGCAGAAGTGACATAATGAGCTGTGGATCTGTCTGTCAACATCACATTTCAAGGTTATAATTAAAAATATATTGTACATGTCAAATGTGGGGTAAATTATAAAAGGGGTTGCGTACATAATCCCGATTTACATTGCTATGCAGAGTGTTCATTTTTAATATGTTCTTTGTAATACAGGAGGTTTGCAGATCTGAGTGGCTAAAACCCACTTGATATTTTATAGAACTATGGTAGAAGTTAATTTGCTGTGGATAGTCACTCCTTAGGCGTCCTTGGGCACTGAACACTATGCTCATGGTTACGAATGAGGGTTTACTGTACATAGTAAAGAGCAGTATCACAGGGTGAGGTATTTACCTAGTTCAGTGAATACCTCATATTTGAGATTACCCCTGGAAAAGGTTGAATTTACTGGTGTTTTCATATGTGGGGGAGTTTTCTGTACGTGTCCCCCAGTAAATTTAAGCAGGTTTTTGGGGGAAGGGGCAGATTTACCACAGATCTTATTATTACGATCCTTGCGCAAACAGCAAAGTGTACAGGGATCACAATTAACCACTTTAAAGAATCAGGCCCTTAAAGGTGAATCACGATAACTGATGCTACTGATTGAGACTCTTGCAGGGGTGCACAGATCAACGTACCTTGCATTAATGAGGTACTGTGCTAAACTGATGTTTGCCGGGGATCCTGTGATCGTAACTTGCCGCTCTCCAGAACCCTCTGAGGCATTGGCGATCTTGATCTGCGCGCCCGACATCTGTCTGATTTCGTTAATCTTACTGCCTTGTCTTCCGATAATGCAACCTATTAACTGAAGGGGGACAGAGATTTAGAAATTAGTCTTGGACATACTGTGAGCAAGTAAAACACAAAAGCTAAACATTAAAAAGCACAAGGAAGAGTAGAGGAAACGTGTTTGTTGTCAACAACAGAGATCATGTTTGTCTTGTAATGCATTACAATATAGATCTTCAGGGCCCAGATAGAGGTATTAAGCGCTATGTAAATATTACAATACAATACAATGACCTGTTGGTAGTTAGTACATTCAAGCGCAAGTTCTCTTCTATGTACAATCGCAAATAGGCGCTCGGCTAAGCAAGTGGATGAGCTGAAACATCCAGATATTTGAAATAAACCAGCTTCTGGCCAATGGTAAATGTGTTCTAACAATTTTTACCAAGCTTGACTCTTAAACCTATGGATCAATCCCATACCCCCACTCTGTCCGGAAATGCAGTAACCGACGCCGACCTCTTTTACAATTGGCTCACGCAGGAAATGACAACCAGAAACCCCCCCAAACGTCAAGGCACTTCTCATAAAAAATCCAAGAGCAATGCCCCCTGGTTCACTCCCGAACTAGCCACCTCTCACCTACTCTGTAGGAAAGCAGAGCGAAAATGGCGTAAGTCCTATAACATTGACGATCGTCTCTTATACACTCAAACAAGAAAATCTTATCTTTCGAGTATTAAATCAGCCAAGAAGTCATACTATGTGAACGCCATCAAAGAATCCCACCAAAAACAAAAGACCCTGTTTTCCATAGTAAAGTCTTTCACCCATCCCAAAACTCTGCAACCTGAAATACCGCCATCACAGGACTTATGCGATAAAATTTCCGACTATTTTGAAGAGAAAATTGTTTCCATTCAAAGCAATTTTCCTCCTTTCTGTACCTCCCCACTCCCCCCTCCCTCTGACTCCCTTCCCGGAAATTTGAGCAGTTTCTCCCCTGTAACTCTTGCGCAAACTAGAGAAGTCATCCTGGCCTGTAAATCCGGCTCCCCCTCCGATCCCTGTCCCCCCAAAATCCTCCACCAAATTATCGACGTAATCAACCCAGTAATTAACGACATAGTCAATTCCTCGCTTAACACAGGAACTGTCCCCCCCCGGTGGAAGAAAGGTATTGTCAAGCCTCTGATGAAAAAGGCCAATAAACCACCATCTGACTTGACTAATCTTCGCCCGATTTCACTACTTCCAGCCTTAGGAAAAATTACCGAGCAATTGGTCTATAGAGAACTCAGACATTACCTGGAAGTAAATAATATACTCCATCCGCAGCAATCTGGTTTCCGGCCCAAACATTCGACGGAAACAGCACTGATAGAACTATCAGACACGATCAAACTGCTACAAGATCAGCGAAAAAATTCAATCCTCATCCTTCTTGACCTGACCGCGGCGTTCGACACCATTTCCCATTCCATCCTCATCAGTAGACTGATGAACATAGGGATCTCAGACCACGCTCTAGCCTGGTTAAAATCATTCCTGGCTGACCGATCTCAGACTGTCGCTCTGGGCCCTTTTCACTCAAAAGAGAAAACGATTTTCTCAGGTGTCCCGCAGGGTTCGATCCTAAGCCCTCTCCTTTTCAACATCTACCTCATTCCCCTTCTGTCCCTGATTGAATCCTTTGGAATTCCTGTAACCTCCTACGCCGATGACACCCAGCTCATCGTGCCTCTGGATGGTAGTTCTACCAGCGCAGAACTCAACCTTAAGAACTGCCTAACGAAAGTCTTCCATTGGATGAATGCAAATCATTTGAAGTGTAACTCAAATAAAACGGAGATTCTCCCAATCGGCAAGAGTTCCCCCTTCTGCCCAGCCCTCTGGTGGCCTGACGACTCAATCGCCCCCCCCCAAACTGTAACTACTGCCAGAAATTTAGGCGTCATCTTTGACTCAGATCTCTCATTCGACCACCATGCTAAGACTGTAGCCGGCAAATGCTTCGGGACAATAAGATCCCTAAGAAAGTTCTTTAACTTCCTCCCTCTCGACGCCAGAAAGAGCGTAACAGTGGCCCTTATAATCTCCCGATTAGATTATTGCAACGGCCTACTGGCAGGGACAAAAAAGAGCACTCTCGCTAAACTCCAGAGCGTGCTAAATACAGCTGCTCGACTTGTACTCAAACTGCCCCGGAGAGCTTCCACCTCCGCAGCCCTTCTTTCCTTACACTGGCTACCTCTCCACAAGAGAATTCTATTTAAGATTCTAATCATCGCCTTCAGATCCTTCAACAAATCCGGGCCAAAATACCTCCACAAACGTTTTCCCCACTACATCCCCAGGCGATCTCTCCGCTCGGCACAGGACAACCTCATCCTGCCCGCAAAATACAATCTGAAGACGAAAGGAGGAAAAACCGTTAGCCACCTAGCCACCAAGGCATGGAACAATTTGCCCAAACACCTCAGGCAAATAACACAAGAAAGACCATTTAGAAAGGCTCTGAAGACCTGGATCTTCAGCCTTCCCGACGATCTCACTAAAGCAGCCATCTAATCCCGCTCTGTTCCCAGACCGGCCATCAAGAACACTTAGCGCCAAGATGCTCCCTCCGGAGCGAACGCCGCGCTTTACAAATACCCCCACAAATACAAATACAAATACCATTTGACAACCATGGGTATTCTTAGTTTCTGTCATTAACTTTTCCATACTTTGCCTAATTGCTTTTAAACTATAAACATTGCGGGCCCGGTTCCTCTCGGCTAAGCGTCAATCGTAACGCTATTGAAATTCTGAAGCTTGGGGTTTATCATAACCACGCTCGTAGTTATATATAGAAAAAACGGAAAAACCATAGGGATGCTATATACTGTTGATCCGAAACTTTTGGTTGAACTGAACGACTGCGAGTGACAATTAACAAATCTTTTCTCAAGAGGAATCACCTATTGGGACAACGTAATCATACCCAATGTTTTGTGTTGTATTGGATGAATTCTACTCTGGACATTATTTGTGAAATTCTGTTGAACTCTTTACATTACCTTGCCCTAATGGAGTTGCCTTAAAAGGAACGAAACGCGTTGGCTGTTGTCCTGTGTGTTCTTTTTTAAAACATGAAGATGAATAAAGGATTCTCTTGAATAAGACAATGTTTACAGACTTGTTACTTCATTTCTGGTGCCGCCTCCACTTTTTTTCAAAAACTTTTTTCTCTGGTTTCCCAGTGAGATCTATCTGCAGCAGGTCTCGGAGATGCTTGGCACAGGATTCATCGACTTATGGGACTTTGAAATTGATGTGCTCAACATTAGTCAGCTGTGGGATCTTTTGTTTGTTAACCCAGAAGCTTCACACCTTCTTCAGTATTATGATGCTCTGGATAATGGAGAATCCTGTGTCTGCTCTCCTCCTTCAGGACTCTAGCCATGGGGCTCTCCACTTAATCCACGACCATCTGTGGGTGCGCACTTAACAGTGATCAATGGATATGTCACTGTTTTACAAAAGACTCTTAAAGATGCCAGTAGGTTGTAAGTTTGATCCACCCATTTACAGCATTTGCTCCTGGACTCTTCTGCTGCATCCCCAGTGTCATGGCAATCCAGATCCAAAGCACATCAGCAGGCCTCCTTAAACACACCTTGTCTAAATCAGTGGTAAAGAGTAGCTACAGCAAAAGCATCTACCTGGGCTTCCCTTCATTGCTCATGTGCAGGCTCCAGAGAGTTTAGACTGCTGTGGCTTGCCTCCTGCTTGATCTCAAGCTAAGTAATCGCAGGAGCTTTCAGCTCTTCACTGGCTACTAGTTACCAACTTATTACATTCAAGTAACTCAGTATTTTCCACTGTGCCTTCAAGGACTAATGTCAGCCATTCACTTTAGCTAAATTCTACCAAACTAAGAAATGTCACTGTTCCAATGTGATGCTTCAGTCTGTGCCTTGCTTCCACAGGCAAGCCATGAGTGGGTAAACATTCAGCATTGTGACATCTAAACTTTGGAACCTATTCCTCTATGGATCAGAAACATTCTTTGCCACTTAGACTTAATGCTGTCATATTCCCTGACTTTCATTGCTTTGTGTGGACTGATCACCAAGAATTATAAATGATAATATTATATAGAATTATAAATTAGGCCTTAGTGAATTACGGGGATGTTTTTCACCAAGGGGTTCTGAGTGACATCATAGAAACGAGAGCTCAAGTTGTCTATGATGGCATTCAGAACCCAGAGGTGAAAAACATCTGTTAATCACTTTTTAGCCATCTATACTTTTTTGTTAATGTAAGGAAAATGGGTCATTAGTTGTGTGGCCTGCACAAGTCTGCATTTGCCCTCCACTGTGAACCACACAGCCCCTCAGGGTAGCGGAACAGAGCAGTCCAAGGCCAACTCAAGGAAGGTGGTGTGGGTAGTAATCACCATTTCATGGCACATAATAGTATCACTCAATAAATAATTGTCCATGCTATGCTTTTTCTTTTAGAAAAAGGAAAAGTACATTTATTACACACACTTCTCAATACTATGCAGTAATTTACAAATATACAAAAGACTAGTGGGAATACCTTTGATGACACTTTATAATCAACTCTGACCCCCTAAAGGGTCATATAAGAAACATCAGGTACATCTATTGACTTGATCAAAGGTTCAAGCTAAACAAATCACGTCAAAAACATCACCATTTTAGGAGAAAAATGCAACAATTAATAATAACCATGTGTAAATGCACTTAATGTTTATACAGCAGATGCACTTTGAACAGTAATCACGGGCAACATTATTTCAATAAAGCACTTAAAAATGATCAGTACATGTCTGTGTGCTTTTTATAGACTTTTCTCTGTATGCAGAGAGCTCTTCCGTTGATGTGGTGGCCGTGCGCTCCCCTTAAACACGGGGTGCAGGGCAGGCCCACCGATACTGGGGGGAGGTGCGACTGCCCCCTTCCCCCACCTCTGAAATGCAGGATCGGGAATGGGGTCCCAGCGCCTCCTGGATAATCATGTGATCCCTCAGCGATAGGGAAGGTCTGCGAGGGCCCAAGCAGGCCCCCTCCCAGAAGATTTGGAATAAAACCCTTGTGCACCAACACCCCCCGGGCCCTGGCCCACCCAAAGAGTTTGAAGGATTCAGATGACGGAGCTCCACATGCTGCAAACTTTGCTGGGAATCAAAAGTAAAATCCTTCTCCTGCTGATATCTCGGGCCACTACCTCCTTCCAGTGGTCCTTGGCTGCCGGCTTCAGTCCCAGTACCCAGCAGAAAGTCACTACCAAGAGAGAGCTCTCCCCCGTGCGCAAGACCTTTTAAGTGAGGGTGGAAGTTTCTAGAAGCTAGGCACCTCTGGCCTATTCTGGGGTGTGACATCACTTCTCCGCCCCTGTCCCAACCCTCCTGCACAGCCTCCTGGGGCAGTTCAAAATGGCATCACCCAGGAGTCAGTAGTCACATCAGCTCTAGGGGCCTCGACTTTTTTTCCTTGCTGACATCCCTGCCAATGCCTTTCCGAACCAATCTTTAAAGAGAGCCCCCTCTTGTATTGGTTGCAGAGGTCTGGGCTCCCTTTTTTGTTCAGTGGGCTTAGACTGGCCCATACCTGGTACAGTTTGATAGCTGATTGATTGATGCAGATCCTTCATCCCCACCCCGTTCATCGTCAGGAGCGGAGTAAAGCAGTGTTAAGTGATCCCTTTGAGGAGGGAGGTCTGTGTTCCTGCTGCTGGAGAGAAATGTAATTAACTTGGCACAGAAGGGCGATAAAAGGCCTGGGCTCTGATCCTGAGCTGGTCTAGAGGAATATGACAATCCTGGATGACCCATAAACTGTACAGATGTCTTCTTAGAACTCTCATATTTGGGTCTGGCATACAGATTCCACCCCAGTTCGATAAGTCACAGATCTCTGTAGATCAAAGTGAAGCAAAGCTGCACTCTAAGGCAGTCTTCCTCACAGGTGTATAGTGGAGTGCCACTGCAGACAAGAAAGTAAGCCATATTGACATTCCCTAATGGAGTACATTAACATTATGTGGTCTACCCCAGGTCAAAATCCCACCCGGCAGAGTCCCCTCTGTTCCAGGATACCTGTGCGCGGTTGCTGGGCTATGCAGGACAGGAGTCTCCCACGCGCAGCCCCCACATGTGTGCACATGCATGTGTTAACATGTAATCAGCCAAGTGCCCATTGCTCTTGTTGCACCGCAGTGGCCTTATCTTAAAAGGTGAACAGTGGCGATAAACACACGGGTGAGTCACTAGTTGTGAGGCTCACCAACAGTAAGAAGGTAATAAAACAGGTTAACAAAGACAAAACACCAGGGCGGATGTGATGGGCAGAACCCACCGCCTTCCAGTTATGTATTGTTTTCAAAATCATCTGTCCCTGCTCTCAACTGCTATTTGGGGCAAAGGAGTAATGAGGGAGCCATAGATAACATAGCCTCTCCTTCGGGACCCAAATGTTGAAAAAAATACTTTACCTAACACCCTTAAACAATCCTGACCAACTTCTCTGCTTTCCTTCCCTCTCCTGCTGCTGTGCTTTCTGATTTCAGTCAAAGCAAACAAGAAGTGCTGGGCTGACAGTCTTTCAGAGAACCCTATCAGCCTGGCCTTGAAGGCCTTTATGTTGTAGCAACAGTGGGTAACGAGTTTTGTTATCAACTGCTGCTATGTCATAGTAGTGAGTTAACAGATTTAGAGTGTGGTGTACACAATAGAGGCTTTTTATGCAAGCCATTCATAACAAAAATAATATAGTCTCAGACTGGAGCACATTGTGTAAAACATTTTCTTCATATGTAGTCCAGTTTGGGGCATAAAGCTTTCATTGGCGGGAAACACAACACGCTTCCAGGTCACAGGTACTGCTCGCACCTGCTTAAAGATGAGGTTTGCCATGAATGAAATATGTTGTCACTTCTTTTTATATTTCTTATCAAACCTTTTTGAATATAATTTACAAAGTGAGAAGCTCAGTATCAATAAGAAAGTCCCCGACTAAAGAGTGTAAATAGAAAGATAAGAATAGGAAGAAAATTAAGAGGTCCCAACTTTTGCAGAGGCAGCCCCAAGAAGAACAATATACTTCTTCATATGACCTGTTGTATGAATGCACTTGAAGTACTAGAAAGTAATAATGCGAGGATTAGACAATTTGCCACAAAATTCTCTTGGAAGACACTAATTAGGAGAGAGGCCTTTAGTAAAGTCCTAGACTATGATTTTATGACGTCCAAAAACATGACCAGGAAGCAGCTAACTATATGGAAGCAGCTTATACGGATGCGAGAAAGTGGGCAAAGACACATGTGATAACACCACAGATACTTACAAGAAAAGAAAAGGTGACTCGAGGTCATGGAATGACCTTGAGGTGTTAGGCCTGTAATTGCCGCTTATTTACTTACATGATTAGGGCCCCAGGGGGCATTAGCAAATGTTGTTTGGTTGGTGGAGTCCAGAGTTACACCACAGGTCAGAATATCTACTCCTCCGCTACGGCAGATAAACGTCACCCCACTGCTTTCAGAGCAGTGGAAAAGGGAAAAATAAAATGATAATAAGAAGGTTATTATCATTTTATTTTTGTTTCTACGTGGCTGGGTTAGGGCTGGGCGGGGCTGGTGGCTCATATAGGAGGAATGGACTCTGCACACTAAGTGCACAGGACTGCTTGGCCAGCAGTCTCGGGCTCGCCAAACAGTCCTGCACACTTGATATGTTTGCCACCCATGCACAGGCTCCCTGCCCCAGTCTGAGCGCTGAGCTGCGGCGCTCAGACCAATCACAACGCTGCAATGCATCCTTGTGATTGGCTATGGGGAGCCCAGCGTTGTGATATGCTCAGGGGAGCCTGTGTGCTTCCGGACTATTCAGTAACGAGCGAGAAGAGACGGAGGTGGCTGTGGTACGAGGAGGTAAGTGTTTTCTTTTTTTAAAAATTGTACCACACACACCCTGTCTCCCCGTCCACCGCCCACCCCTGTTCCCTGCCAGTTGCCACTGATCTACTCCACGAATATGAGTTTGGAAAAGATCAGGGTTTCCAGGAGAGTGTGACAAGGGAGGGGGCTGAGCAGTTCACAACTGAATGCTTGGACTAGGCCTTTGCGAGGCAGGTGACTGTGCGTTGGAACTCTTTACCGTAGCATCTCCGCCAGCTGAATGACTATCTTTAAGTATTACACACATAACTAAAGAACTAGGCATTTGTTAATTCTAAGATTCTGTTGATTGATAAGGTCGTTTCAGACTGCGCCATGAAGGCTTTGGGTAAATAAACAAGTTATAAAATAAACAGGTTACTATTCCGGTTATGGGGCAGAGTACCCGTTCTAGAAAGATGCCAGAAGAGGAATGACGACGTTCTTGCAACCTGAAAACAGTGTTTATTCACACTAACTGAACCAATGTGGCACCTCCGTTCACAGATGGGTAGCACTAATGCATCTGCCACAAAGATTCGGTGATAGGAGAGGTTAAGCTGTATCTTGCTCTTCCCAAAATTCTGCGTGAGATGACACACACAGAAATAACCATAACAGCATAAAGAAGTGCAAGACGAAAACACCCCAGGCTAGTGATAAAAAGGTGAAGGAACTGATTGAGGATTAAAAAAAACTATTACTGCCAGTGCTCTAATACCAAAACAGCACGAACTGCATTGGGATAAAGTCGAAACCATGTAATATCCCAGTTATTATACACTAACATGGCCCTGGTTTAATTAGACCAGAAGATACCACAATGGTCCAAGTATGGTCCTTCCGGTGCGGTGGAGTTTGGAAAGGGCACCTCACATACAGCACACAGCTAAATAAACAGTTGTGTCAGAAAAGCTGCAACATGAAAATACCCAGGGTTCCCAATGAATGTGCGCAATAGACGTTCTGTGAGCATTCTCGCTTCCGTGGTATAACAAACCACCCTCAGTGGCCCACCAACCTCAAAATGTTAGCGCTTACCCAAACTAACTGCCCTTATTCCGACATTGGCAAGCAGCGCGTGGGGCATGGGCGCCTGGTGCGTGCAAGCAAGGGGCTGGTACACAAGGCACGAGGCACGCTCAACAGTGAAGCACGCGGCGTATTTCATTGATTGGGTGTTGCAGCGGCGCGCAGCTGGAACGGATCACCCAGGTGCTTTAATTGAAAAAATGGCACCAATTAAGAAATCAGCTGTGTTTGCCCTCTGCTGTCAGGGCTGACTGAGGAAAGCTCAGCACTCGCCGGCATGTCTACCGATTGCTTAATCTGGGGCACTGAAAAGGTCAGGGTGGCTGAACACCCGCTATAACCGAGGGAAAACAACGCCATATTGGCAACGCATTAAATATTTCAGAACTCTCGCCTCAGTCTCCTTGTGCTTCTGCAGTCTCATGTCGATACATTACTATGGGTGGCAGGGACATAGTTTTCTGTGTAAATGGAAAGGAAGCCCAAAATACACCACGGGCGGAGTTAATAAAGTGAGCATTTGAAGTGCTCGTTTAAGGCAGGTTCTGTGTCTCAGGTTTGGGGTGGCCGAGATTGAACTGCGGTAAATTTACCACCTTAGACAGCGGTAAATGATTAGTTGTCACAGGAAGTTTTAAGGAGTGAACATATTTGACTAGAAATCTAGCAGCATTTGCTGATGTAAATAAAGTAACTACAGAGCACAGTACAGTAGTTTCACACAAAACACAAGAGGGCATAGCCAAACAAAACAGAATGTGAAACAACAACCACAGTATAACAACACCACACCTTAATACTAGAGCACAAAAACAACATCACCACTACAACAGAATGCAACAAAATAATACACTACATATCCCTACATCGACACAGCAATATAATCTACAAATACAACTCAACAACAAAACACATCAATGCAGCACAAAAACAACACAATTTACTCAGGGCAAACTAACATGCCTGGATACCCTCATGGGTGACAAGCAGCGCTCTACAAATCCACTTTACATTGCATTACATTATAATACAGTAACACACTAAAAACAGAATAGCAGCACAACAGAACACAAAGACACAACAAATACACCAACACAATACACCAAAATGACCCAATAGTAGATGTTTACAACAGCACATCCATATGCTACAAATCAACATCACAAAAACATACAAAAGCACTTTAAAACAACAAAATCATACAGCAGAATACAAACACACAACCAACGCAACACACCACAACTGCAAAATCATACTGTTGCGCTGTTTTGTGTTGGTGCATTATTGTGTTTTGCTGTGATTTTGTGTTGGCATGTACTGTTGTATTGCTATGTTGTTTTATTGTTGGGTTGTGTTTTTACATTATTGTAATTTTTTTGCACTTTGGTTATGCTTCGTGTTTTGTTTTTGAGTTGTATGTTTGTTGTTGGGTTATTGTTGTACAGTTGTGTTGTTTTCTATTATGTTACTGCTATTTTGAAGTTTTAAGGTGATACGGTATTGAGAAGTTGTTGTATTGAAGTACTTTTGTTGCAGTCTATCCAGGTATGTAGTAGTGTCAGCAGAAAATGTTTTGCGATCTGGCCGAACTTCTCCTAAAAGATATGCTGTTGGTGTGATATTGGTGCTTGCCCATTCTCATGCTCAGTTAACATGCAAAATCATGAAAAACCCATATGTTCAACATGAGCATTGGCATAATAATTCTAGTTTATGAAAGAAAGTGTCTTTAGTGTCATTGATGGTTTTGGGCACTCTATAACTCCTCATTCATGATCTCTGTAACTCATTGTTGCACTCATGCATCTATTCATTCATCTACTGACACATTCTTGTATTGACCCTTTGACACAGCTGCAATACAACACACATAGACTCAAAAATGTATGCAAAATTAATTAAAAGAATACAAGTAGAAAAAATAAACAATGCTGCATCTAAACATGGCAGCACTATGCTTGCAATAGCGAAGCTAAACACAGCAGCATGTCCGTCTTGCTAATGTATTGTACATTGTCTATTGCTGTTTTAAAGTTCCAGCATGGCTATTACATTTAGAATCAAAACGTTGGTCACCTTGGAATGGTAAAACGATACACTTTGTACAACTGCATTCCACAATAATCTCTTGGTTTAGAGGAAGTGGCTATGTGGGATGTGGCACACGGCCGATTACCTGAGCATCAAACAGTGCCCCCTTAGTGCTGTCTGGAGAGCAGCAGCATCTTCTTAAGAAACATTTAAATAAAAAGAGTAGAAGGAAAGAAATGAAAAAGGAAAAGAGTGGAAATTAAAGACTGGCTAATCAGCCCTGATACTGTGACGCACTAATTGTCAGGCGGATGTCCACGTGTAAAAATATACAGCGCAAAAGTGCCAATGACTAATGTGGATTGAACCATGACCCCATGCAGTATGCTTCCATGGATGGAAGGAGAGCGTACATGATACTCAGACAGGCCAATGGCAGAACAGAGCTGACCCAAAGTCAGTCTGTCTGTGTGTCTGTGTGTCTGTGTGTCTATCTGTCTATCTATCTGTCTGTCTATCTATCTATCTATCTATCTATCTATCTATCTATCTATCTATCTATCTATCTATCTATCTATCTATCTATCTATCTATCTATCTATCTATCTATCTATCTATCTATCTATCTATCTTATCATACATGATCCTGGCAGATAGCCAAAATGAAATTCTAGTAAGGATTATTAAAGTGCAAATTCGATACACTAAGGGCTTGTCGTAACTAACACCAAACTCCTTCCCTAAAAGGTACTTCATGGAATTTTATGTAACAAAATACCCACCTATCTCTAGGTTTCAATACAAGGAAATTACATTCCTCCCATATATGCTTATCGACTTCAACATACTCTTTTCACAATCAATCTGACAGGCTTACTATGTTTATCATAACTTTTCATTATAAACAATCTGGGCTATAACCTTTATCACTGGCTTGCCACCATAACCAACTCAGACCTACACTAGCAGTTATAAGCCTTCCCACAAGGCATTCATCCATCTGCAATAAAATTACAAATATGTGCCACATACAGTTTTCAGAACAATGTAAAATCTATTTGCTTTGCCATCACTTTTCATTATAAATAGATCATACATTTTCCCAGGAAACTGGCTTTACCGTATGCTTTTCATAATACATAAGCCAGGTCTACCTCCTTTATCATTCATTTCCATAATAAACAGACCAAAGCAACTGGCACAACATTTCCCTCCACACCAATCAAGCATATAGCTGTTACCATTGGTTTCCCACCACAACTAACTCAAGCCTACTATACTGAGCATAGACTTTCCCACAAGGCAACAATCAGGCATACAGTCACAAAACTGCATATGTATACACATTTACAGTTGACAAGGCAAAATACTACCTCTCCTAACACGGTTTAAGAGGGATTCTCACAGTGCAAATCATTTACACCTAAGGTTTGCCACGAAATCCCTGGCCTCTGTGAGATTCTATGTAACAACAAGTATTGACAAAACCAATAGGTTTTGCCTATGCCATCAGTGTGTAGCACACATGGTAAGAGGAAATTGCCTCTCAGGATTATTTTTGTGCAGGAAGGTGCCCCTTCCTGCCAAAAAGAAACCGACATGCAGCGCAAACACCCTTGCACCATGGTGTAAGGGTGCCTGCGTTGGCGATAGGCAGAAAATCGTGCGCCAGAGCAGGGGGAAAAGAGAGGAATGCACCGTATTTCACATTGGCGTAGGGCAGCGAAGCAAGATGCCTTGTGGCGCTGCCCATGCCAATTACCCATAAACGAGGGCCGTAGTTTGGCTTCCTAAGGATACGTTCCAGGGTGATTAAAAGGGTATAGTCTTTAGGGATAAAGCGTTTACCTTTATTAACAACTTGTCAACATGACGAATATCTCTCCCTATTGCTCATACAGAGCACTATTCAGGGTTACCGAGCAGGAATAACAGGCAGAACGTTAAAAGCTGACTCTGTAAAAATGTGTTTACTCTTTAGTGGATCCATGTGTATTCCCTACAGTGCTCAGTGTAAATGGCAAAAAGAACCTAAAGAATTAAGCAGGTCAGCATGCGCAAAGACCTTGGAGAAATTGTTTTTACGTCCTTTTTGAAGGCATCGCCACCGGAAATCAATGGTGACAAATGAGCCAAAGAAGGCCAATCAGCTGCTCACGCATTACTTGCTTACCGCCTGGTAAGAACTCGCTGTGGTGTGCACACAATCCACCAAGTCCTGCATCACTCACAAATGCAAGCAGATGTGCGGAGAAAAATTACCTACAATCTACCACCATTATTGTTTTTATTTATATAACGCTATATGCTTGTAAAGTCTTACAACCCCAGACATACAAGAAGGATAATGGGACAAATTTTCTAGTGAAGGCAAAGAGAGTGTTAAAAAGCACACGGGGAGGGCGGGTTTGAGGTAATGTGAGGACAGTTGAGCTTCTAGATCAGAATGGAATATGAACAGGAAGGCAAGGGAGTTATTGCACACAACACTGTGTCTAAGAGCGCACTCCTTGGTATAAGCCTGCACTTATTTTCATTTTGAGCCACTTATTTGACCTATATTGTAGTCATAGCTATTTTCATATAAATACACAGCTTTAATGTAGTATCTTATATTAGAAAGAAAATTCTCTCAATGTGCTTTCCATCAGAATGCATTGGAGAAAGTCCAAAGTCCATGATGCTTAGAGGCCAGAGTTAATTTATGAGCTATTGGACCATCTTTAAAAGTAAGACATTTTAACCTTTTACTTTATGAAGACCTCAGTTGGGAACAGAGCCTACCTGTTGTGATGGAACAACTTTCACAGCGTGCGTGCCACCATCAGTGTTATGTCGTTTAAGCCATAGGGATTTGGAAAAACTGAAGCATTACACAAAGAATAAATGTAGAAAATGAGCCATACCCACTCAACAGGAGAATGGTAAGGGTGTGATTGGTAGCTGATGGTGCATTTTGGAGCACACTTTCGCAAATATATTACTGAAGCATAGTGTGGTAGCGCATTGTCATTTACAGACACCAGTGAAATGGCCAGTAAATGTGCATAGATATACAGTTTACTGATAAAAACTATAGAGCACACAAAAGGTGTGAGGAAATTGGGGGTCAATGAATATCACTGTGCATCACCAAGTAAAGTGTCTTGATTTGTGTTTATCCTATTGGAATATTTGTTTCCGTCACACATCCGAATTATAAATGAAAGTGCATCATTTGCGCTTTTCAAAATTCTGACATATTTTGAATGTTTTGTAGTTTAACTTTTGTTATGTGTTAAAAAATAACATCCTAAAGCCTTTACTTTTACACTCAACAAGACTGTCCCATAGTTCACATTATAGGACCCTCACACTTTGGAGTCAGAGAAAAAAAACTAAACACCAATTTCAACAATAAAAATAAACAGCAACTTGTCAGAAGACACAGCCTGACATCTGACCTCTGTGACAAGATAAAAACAAACTTGAAAGGCATTTTTATTTGCACATTCACCATCTCAACTCCAGCATGGTTATTTTGTGGGTGCTACAGCAGACCCCTCACCCCTTCTTCCAGTGCGTATGAATCCTAGTTGGGTTGGGGGTGGACCTACCTTTCCTAGAACCCAGCACATATTTTGGAGTATGTAGGTAGCATTAACGTGTACCAGGGAAGGCCCTAGAAAGAGTATGCCACATTTATTTCAGCAAAGACTTTGCAGACACCCATTTTTGTATGACACCAACCACGGCAGTAAGGACCTTGTGTTCCACTCAATGGAGCATTTTAAGACAATAGAAATCCCTCAAGAATGGATCAATAGTGAAAAATAATCTTCCCATCCGCTTGTAAACTTGCCTGGCTGAACCTTTCTCGATGACATGCATTCAAGAAAGTTGCGAGGTTGGTTGACGGGAGTGCAAGTGATCCCAGTAATCCAAATGCAAGCAAGCAAGAGTCCAAACCATTGTTTATTGATCACACCATCTAAAAAGTTATTTGCTTGCTCATAAAATAAGCAACCACGGTATGAAGGCCCATCAATTCAGAAAGAGGCTGCAAATCCATGCCAAAAAAGAAATCAGAATAAGAGAAGGCTTCCAAATGAGCAAAAACTAAGCCAGGTCCAGAAGGTTATGATCACTTAAGGAACTGCAGAGCAACTACTGAAATCTGTTTCTTACATCAACGCCTCAGCCATCTCTCTTCATCTACGTGACAACATCCACAAGTAACAGATGAACTATTCTTCTGGAAGGCTTGTCCCCAAATATGACTAGGTATTGACAGTATTTTCTGACAAACAGACCCTTAAGGCAGATGTAGCGTGGCCCGATGAAGAGTGGGAGGTCCCAAGATAACTCGGCTCAATATACACCTCTTAACAAAAGGGAGTGGCACAGAGTAGGCTTTACAGTGTACAATCAGTCAGAAACAAGATGAAGATAATTTTACAACCACAGGAATTCTGAGATTCCTTGGCTCTGAGATTTTCTGCACAATATTGTTTACCACACTTGTCACATAATCAAGCATATGTTGCATAATTTGAAGGTTTCAACAAAAAATGTTTCTAAGCAAAAGTTACTAAAACATGGTGCTGCTCAGTGACAGACTCCCTTGGAAAGGTTACCTGTTCTCTTTTAATTTCCTGATTGTAGTATTCTGGTGCTAAACTGGTACATAAGAGGTGAAACCCTATGCCACACTTTAATACAATGTATAAAAAGTACCAAAATAGTGAAATAATATGCCAACAGAATGTGCCACATTATCCTGTATTAATCTAATTTTCTTGCCGCATAATTTAGCTTAGCTGGTTGCATATTTTGGTCCTCTGTTGCCAAAATAATTTCAGAATATATTACGGTGGTCCCAGTATTAGAACATTGAAATCGTGTAAAAGAAGGGAAGAAAAAATGCAATAGAGCTCAAAACAAAAGGTTAACGCAAGACTGAATCCGTTGTTTCAGTGTTATTTAATCACACTGAAACTGATTAGGATATAGTCAAACAAGTATTAAAGGACATACATTTTTGTAAAAATCATCATCATTACAGTGCCCTAAGGGGAGGAGGAAGGGGAGAGAAAGTGATTTGTGTGAGGTGGTGAGGTAAGTAAAATATGGGTGGTGATATGAATATCGCAGTCAAACGTTAGGGCATATACAGTTCGCAAGCCCAAGAAACAATAGGATATTTATCACATTTTATCTGTGGATATTTAGCCATGTAGCATACAAGTCCACAGTAAAGTAAGTACTGTTGAGAGAAACTGGCAATAGCGACCCCTGTGTGTGTGTGTGTGTAGGTTCTTCAGACCCTTACAGGCGGGGTCTTCCTCAGGACGAACGTGGGGAGTGCGGGGGGCACCGTGAATAGTTAGGGAGGGACCTCTCACAATTCGCTGGTGGGGGGAAAATGGACTCAGTGGTTCCCAAACATAAGACGGAAGGAGTGAGTAAACACTCGTGAAATTCTAGTAGGTCTCGTCCAGGTGAAGCATAGATCCAAAAGTAGTGTGGAACGAATCCGTATTAATCTGTGTGTCTGAGATCCCGAATAAATCAAGGGAGTCTGCAGATCATATTCATCTTCGTTGTTCTGAGAACTCTTCTTTTCCATGATTTCGATGTTCTAATACTGGGACCACCGTAATATATACTGCCTTGCACCCAGGTCCCAGGAATTTTGGGTTTACCCTTTATTTGTAACCCAAAATAATTTCAGAGGCCGTTGATAACTAATTTTGCATGACATAGCAGTGTTTTTTTTGCACTGCATTTTAATGCGGAACAAAAATTATTCCGAAATTGAAGGCCAGTACTACTATCTCAGAAAGAGCGTTGTATCCCTTACAAGAAGTGGTATTCAAATGCCAGCCATGGTATTCTTTCTTCCTTCTCACTGAAAAGGTAACGGGCAGGTTCCGATGAAACATTTATCGGGAATAACCTCCTAATCTATGGGTGCATCTGTTTGGTTTGTTCGCTACCTGATACTGCTTCACTTTGTTACATTTCCTGCTAATCCCAAATCATTCTTAACATTGTATCCTTGCCTCCTTAACACTCTTAAATGTTTAACATAGCTGACACATAGCATAGAACCTCTATTTTGATCGTGCTCGTGCTCGTGCCCACCCTCAACCTCTGATTCCGCGACACCTGTGAGCGTAGCGTAGCCGGAAGTCTGTGAACCAGGAATGAACTGTGAGTCTCAAGCTAGGAGCTACAACCAGGAAGGAGTTGTGAGTCACAAGCATGGACACACAAGCTGTTATCTGTAGGCTGTGCCACACAGCTTGACTGCGGGGCTGCAGGGGCCCTCAGTGGGGGTGTTTGCAGCAGAGGATTTGAGGTGATCTGCATATCGGTCGGCTGGCAGAGTGGCACTTTGGATATTCCCAGCGGCCCCATTCCTATACGGACCAGTGCATCGGATTTTGGACTTCGGTCGGAACCGCATATAGGGGGCCAGAGGGGCCATAGTGGACCAGAGCGCGGTGAGCTCGGTGCTCAGGACGCTCATGGAGCACTTGAGGACATGGAACAATTTCTGCCCACCTCTGTACAGTGTATATGACAATCGGTCAGTGGCCTGACTGGGGCCCTTGCATAGTGCCTGGGAGTGGTCGCTGGAGATCCGGAATACCCTCACATTTTGTCAAAGCACCAACGGACGGATATGAATGTTCCGGTTGTGGATGCGAGCGGCAATCCTCAAGAGAGGTGAGTCGCTGTGTGCATCTTTTTCTCAACTCTTTTTCAACCCCTTTTGGTCTAGTGACCTGACTTCCCTGGCCGGATGCAAGAAGTTATTATATGCCCACAGACACTCACAGAGAAGGTGTGAACAAGATCGCACTGGGGCATACTGAGGCCTGCAGCCTCCCCCTTCCTGTTGTCAGTTTTTAACCTGCTTTCCAGCTTATCTGCTGCTCCAGTTACATTCTAGTCATTTTTGGACACATCCCAACTTTCTTGCAATCTGGGCTTCTCGGCATCCCAGTGAGTTAGGATGCCATAACCGAGTATACTGTAAAAGAAGATACCAGGACTCTATAGAGGCACAGATTGTAAAATTTATCATTGGGACAGCTTGAAGTCTAAGCCCCTTGTGTCAACTCCGGCTAGAGGCCACCACTGTGCCCTACTTTCTTGGGGAGCCGAGCAAGTTTTGAGTGCCCAGTAGGACTGTCCAGTGGTCTAGCCACCAAGGGTCTGGTTCTCTGCAACCGCGGATGGGACATTCTACGAATTAGAGGGCCGGCTGAAGACCCTCTCATGGGAGTAGGGATGTTAGTAAGTAAGGCCCAAACACCATCAAGTCTGCAAGTGGAGGTGGTGGCCATAATTCTAATTATGAAAGGAGATTCCGTGATCAATTTGCAAGGCCAAGGGAAATCAATTTTCATTTCAAAGCTTTATCCCAATTAGGGACATATTTAACTTGACCTTCAATCAACAGGTTAAGTGAAAGAGGGGCCAACGGGCCAGAAACAAGCAAGGGCCTTAGCCTTGATGCCGCAAGAACACTTACGGGGCCACAAAGAGAACAGCATCGACCATAGTCTGTCTGTTAATCAACTCACGGCTGGCAAACGGCCAGGAAAAAATAAAAATCTACAATGTTCCATCAAATCTAGTTTTGGGTTGCAAGCTCTATCAAGGTCTTTTCAAACTTAATCTGACCCTGTATCTGCAATCAAGGAAACAAAGGGGACGACTTGGTCCCCTCGACCTATCCAGTTCTAGCCTCCATAAGTACACAGAAGGAGATGATGGATGGAGTGCTGGATTTTTTCAGACACTCAACCCCAGTCACAGATCTGGGTTGAATCCATCATCATTCTTTAGCTCACTTCGCCACCCCAGTTTTGACCCAGCCATATGCAAATCAGTGCCATTAGTAAAACCTTAACTAAAAGGACGGACACTTTGGTTGATCAGTCTGCCACAATGGCCAACCAAACCACATTGTTAAAGGAGATTCTCTCAACTTTACAATCATAGAAAGAAACATATAGAGATTGCCTAATGCATGGAATTTTCCTGGAAGAAATGATAACTGAAACCCAGGAGCTTAGGCATATTGATGATATTGTTGCCCTACAAATGCAAAGTATTATTAGGCGGAACCCCCTCAATGCAAAATGCAAGCCTCGGCTTAAATGCCAACAGTAGAATTGCGAGTCTTTAATCCACATAGGGCATACCAAAGGATATTAGTCTAACCTCCTAGAAGATATCAAAGAGCCACTGCACAAGTGGCGCCGTTAGGACATCGACACCTCCACAACATAATAACTACAGGTCTATCTAAGAAATTAAGCCCTGGTGGCATAGGAACATCAAGAAGAAGATCACATTTCCATAGCATCTATTATTACTTTAGGGCCAGAAGACGATGTAGTCTCTTTTCAGCCTTATGTATGTAAACAGCGCATGAAGAAATTACATAAATTAAACAATAATCTTGAGAGTCAAAATAAGTGGACAGTTCCTCAAAAACTGGCTAAGGGCCCAAAAACATATGCTATTTTTGAGAAACTGGCAAGTAAAAAAGCCCCGCTAGCAACACAACCAACTGAGGCCTATATGGGGAAAAGACTAGATACCCCAATAATTCCTGCAGGAACCGGAAGCACTACAGTTAATAACACAAATTCAACTAAAACAATCCTGAACCAAGGAAAGTAGCAATTTAGCCCATTGGCATGAAGGACCGTAACATCAGCAGGATCTACAGGACTTCCAAACCTGTAACCTATGGAAATAGGGTCAATGACCAAGTGCATGTGGTAGATTCAGTGAATAAAGCATGTTAGTGGAAGGCGAAGGAAAATAAATACTTAAAATCACATAAGAAGTATATGAAATACTAAAGGTTCTTCAACAGCCCCGGGAGGAAAAGGTGGTATTGAATCCCCGATTACCAAGGCCATCACTCCTGCTCCTCAAGATAAGAACGTATTAATCAACAGCGTACAACCCTCGGCTATGAATGGTCAACCAGATGTGGATACACCGGTGACCAACAATACCAGAAGGCACACCTTGAGGAAAAATACACAGGAGGATGTTTATTCTAACAGCTCCCAAATCTGGCAGATAGATACTCGGCTACAAATTAACTTTTGCCCATTTTATGACTCTGAATGTCCATTTGACATTAGGAATGGCCAAAATATTCTCATGGTCTTGCATCGCTCCCCTGATTTGGAACACCTTAAGTCAGGGAATATTTTGTCTGTTCATTTTGTGACCAACAGCAAGATTCAAAGGGAAATTACATGTACAAATTGGTCTAATCGTCACCTTTATGAAACAATACTTAAAAAGCAGATATACTTTCAGACCGGGGGTTAAACTCAAAAACGGTGGAGGAGAGGAAATATCCTTACTTCCTGTAGGAACCATCTGGCCACTCTTCCAGGAACCCCCCAAATAACACCTTGATCAACATGATTGCTTTCAAAGGCCCGAAAAATAATAACATGGCCATTAATAACTTGACAATAACAGTTGAGTGTAATAATTGCAAGACACACAGACTTGTCCATGTGCCAATATTTACCGCCAGCAGGCTGTATCAACAGAGAAGCAATGCTGACAACCCTGATACAGGCAACAAAGACCCTAGTCAAACTAAGGAATCCTGGAGATATGTTCTTGGAACATCGCCGGCTGGGACAGGCAAAAAAGAAAATAACCAGGAACTCTGCAATTTTCTGAATGCATACAACATAATCTGTTTACAGCAGTGCTTTAAATGGGCCGGTACTGTCAGGTACGGAGTACCGGAACTTTTTTATTTTGAGAGGGAGAGTACCGGCACTTCTCAAGAGAAATGTAATACTTTTAATTGGAGAGTACCGGCACTTGTCAGAAACAAGCAGGTACTCTGCTACAGAGTATCTGCACTTCTATTTTTCCATTTCTAGCACTGGTTTACAGGAAACCTGGAAATGATCAGACGTTATTATTCGAAATAATAAATCGCTCGGTATTTCAGCAATCAAAGGAATGTTAGGTAGGCCGAGTGGCTGTTTATTGTTACATTTGAGATGTTGTTCAGGTGTTGCTAATTACCGCATTACGTATGGATCTGAAAATATTTTGGCAGTCTGGGTAAAGTTTGTCACAACAGGGGGCAAATAATAGTTTGGAATTATGGATGTAATTTGTTACAAGATAAGATCAGGATTAGTACCACTGTTATTTTACCACGTGTCACGTTTGTTTTTAATTATTTTAATGCCTTTTTAACCAATAATCTGTGGTGTGTGTATTTATGTAAATATTGTACATAGTTTTCTGTAAACCTAAACAATAAAATCACATACTTACATACTCAACACTCTTAAACTGGATTATTTTAGGAATTTCCAAAGTTCAACGTTTTCTTTTGTGATTCTCATTATGTTTTTTACAGTTTTCCCAATATGTGAAAGTAGTTGCCAGTGTTCCGACATTTTTGTGTCAACTGTTCCTAGTTTAGTTTAAGAATTTCCCATGTTTTAATGATTTCTTTTGCGATTTCTTAAGAGGTTTTCAACTGATTTCCTAATATGTGAAATTCAGTAGTTCACACATTTTAGTCCCAAAACAAAAGGGGATATAATTTAGATTTTCTTTTCTTTTATGACAGTCCTGTATTGCAACATTCCTTTTACTCTCAGTTATATGCAAGCAAACCTACATTAAAAAGTTAAAACATTTATATACTTTATAAACATCTGACTTTTTGCCAGGCCCCAAAAACGGCCACACACCTGGCATCCTGCCTCATTGCAAAAAACTCATCCGCATGACAGGCGTCTTACCGTCCTTTCACCCCAAAAAGCACAGCCTCAACCTTAATACCGCCCCTCCCTAATAAAGTCACATATATAGTGTAATTCTACCCCTACTACCAAAAATCATAGCCCCATACTTGGTATTCTGCCATATCCCCATGTCTAACAAAGCCCATTTGTGGGCAGCAGACTGCACCACCCCTACAATTTTTGCTTCTTTATGAAAAAATGCTGTGCATGACCGGTCACTATTATTCCATCTCAGCTGCCCCTGAATGGAAACGGATGAGAGGAAGAAGAGAAATGCAGCAAGACAAAAGAGGAAATAAATAGCTGAATTATTAGAACCACTATCAACACCACACTACTTTCTCTTCTCCAGCGGAGATACCTTCAGTCAATCCAGCTTGGAGTTCCACCACCCCAATTACCCCAGAGGGCACACCCAAAGCAGAACAAAGTACCTGCACAGGCCAGGCATCCAGTGGTCCCCGAGGGCAGATTTTCCAGCAAGGTATTGGAAGAGTCTACCTATGACAATGTCGGTGCAGTGTTTCCTCTGTATCTCCATCTTGAGCCTCACAGGATATCCTGTCAAGGGCATACATTTCCTGGCAACAATCCCCTTCACTTGCAAAACCACTGAAAACTTGTTCTGTAACATGTTTTATTTAGCAGTTTGTTTCAAAATTTGATTTAGTTGAGAACCCTTCCCAACCCTGCTGGCGGAAGTCACTTTTGTTCACACTGCTCATTTATTTGATGTAAGTCAGGGAGGTTTTTTATACCCCATTGCTTGTAAAGTTCAATCCCTACCACTGATTGCTGACCTGAGGGCTAGATTCTGTCTATCCTCTTATAGGTTTCCAGCCAGTGGCGTAGCAAGGGAGAGGCCAAGGGGGCGGTCCGCCCCAGGCAGCACGAGTTTTGGAGGCGATCTATCTATCTATCTATCTATCTATCTATCTATCTATCTATCTATCTATCTATCTATCTATCTATCTATCTATCTATCTATCTGTCTGTCTGTCTGTCTATCTGTCTGTCTGTCTGTCTGTCTGTCTGTCTGTCTGTCTATCTGCCTGCGGTCAGTCAATCTGTCTGCCTGCTTGACTAGCTGCCTGCCTGACATATCTATCTGTATATCCTTATTCTTCTCCTTCATTTTCTACTCTTTCCACTCTTGTATCCATCTCTTTTATTCTTGTCTATCTATCTATCCTATCTATCCTATCTATCCTATCCTATGTATCTATCTATCTATCTATCTATCTATCTATCTATCTATCTATCTATCTATCTATCTATCTATCTATCTATCTACTACATACTCACCTCTCCATCTAGCTACCTGCCTGTCTTTCTGTTGGTTTCCTGTATGTGGGATGCTTATATACCGATGTGGTGGAGCAGAGGCCGGAGAGTTCTTCCCAAATAGTTGTATGATGGAACCACGCAAGCCTAAACCACGTGTGGCTTAACAATGCAGTGAGTACCACGACTGCGCCATTACCATGCGCTCCTTTAGCAGGCAAGTTGTTACAATGACATGCTTTAGGGAAGTGCTGGGTTTTGGAATAGTAAAAATTATTATTCCAACTCCAGTTGGTGTATCAGTATGGAAGGTGTTGGTCTTAAAATCCAACACCAGTCCAACACCATGGTCCCTAAAGCAAGTCATCGTAATGGCTTGTGTGCTAAAGGAAGGTGTTGTAATGTCGCAGTTGTGGTACGTACTGCGTTGCAAATGCACAACATGGTATTGACTGCATGGTGAAGGATATTTCCGTTCTCAAATATCAGTGCGCTATAATGAGTGAAACTCTTTATCAGTTGATTGGAAATGCAACACTGCACATGCAGCAATGCTGCTGATCACTTGAGGGTGCTACTTACGTCATTTGGAATCGTAATTTCATGGGAGCTTGTTGGAGTGCTGGAATCCAGTCCTGCAGGCGGGAAAGAAAGGTAGGGAGGGCAAATTATGAACAGGGTTTGGAAAGGGGTGAGGGAAGAGGGAGGCGGAGACACAATAAACAACATTTAAATAAAAGGCCAAACTATGCAAAGAACAAAGACAGCAGCAAAGAGAAGTACAGAACTTACAGCAAATGGGGAGGGGCGATAAAGGGACGCAGAAGTCTAAAGAGGGCTGGCTTGACTTTGCCTTGTTCTGAGCTGCGCGTTCAGCCCTCTACCAAAACCGATACCAAATGTGACAAGTGATCCTCCAGTCCTCTGCAGAGAATGCACATAAGTCAGATTGCTCTGGCTTCAGACAATCTCCAGATGTTCTAGTCTTCAAATGACCAAAATGGCGCTGGGGTATGACCCTTCTGTACGCTGGGAGTCTTATAATACGGGGAAGGAGAGAGAATGGAAATTTGAGGAAACCAAAAAAGGCAAATAGTAAATGTGATAAAGAGAAATAAAGGTGGGAATGGCAGGAGGAGCAGGGCAGGAAAAATTGGGGGTAACTACTTAAATTATACGTGGGGATTAGTGGTGTTTAAGAAATCTTGGAAAAAGGAAGGTTTACTTGTAAAGGGCACAAAATACTGTAAGTTGCATACGTTTTGAAGAATATGGCAGGAGAGGAGGAAATAGGCACAGGATATTCAGGCAATTAGTGTGCATTTACAGAGTAAAGTTACAGACATCCAACATTTGAGGAGGAAAGGATACAGGATCAGAGATTAACACAATAAAAAAATGCAAAGAACAAGGAAAACATGAAGCAAGGAAAGGTCACTTGACAATCGACTCAATATTTTATCACATACACTGATCACAGGGGTGTGTGTGAACTGGTGCACTTTCTGTGTGACCCGTGAGTGGCACTATATGTTCAAAGCCAAAGTCGGGACTTCTTTAAGGAACTAGTGCATGGCAATCACGCAGGAGCCCTTCTGAGCCTGCTGTCAATGTGCTATGAGAAATTTGATCCATTTGCACTGGAGACTAAAATGTTGTTTTGAATGTGGCAATGACTCATCAGGAGGTGCTGAATATTACAAAGAGAATGCCAAGTGTTTGGTCTAGACAGCACAAGACATGATCAACTTACTAGTTGAGATTCCACTAGCATTGAATTTTCCGCTCCACCGCTTTTGAGTCAGGCTTAATCCAATGAGCTGGACCTTATATTTTGGACTCTCTCCTGCCACGGATATTATCTGTGACCACCCATGCAAGTTTTTATCTTCCACAGGATCTCGTCCTTCCTAGCATTTCTTTTCAATTGTCTAACTCTGTTGTGGTTGTGTTTCTGTATTAGTGTTCAACTTGTTTCATTTTAGCTTTAAATGTTTTGAGACCCCCCTCAGTGGGAGAGGCAGCTAAAACATCAAATACAATTAAATCATGCTGTGCAGTCTCTGGAGATTTAGATAATTTTGGCCATTAAAAACACATTTCGAGGCTGTAACAATATGAGACATTTATTGTTTGCATTAGAGTGGGTACTAGGGACCAGCTGGATACAGCCCTTTAGCAATGGCAAACTCTGCGATTCGCTAAATCACAGGATGTGTAACTGCGAAAGGGATGTTTATGATGTGCACAAGCTTGGTTACAAGTCGAAAAGTCTTTCTGGCTTGCAAAAGAGCTTTTGCGATTCTTTTTAAAACGCCACAGGAGGAGCATGAAATGGGTGTCCTCTCCTCCTTAGGAGTTCTGGAAGTGTGTGTCAATGATTTGTGACTGCGATTGATCAGTTGCTGACCCCGAGTTGGTCTGGTGACTGATTTGCAAAGTTGAAGCTGTCAACATGAGGCAGCATCCCTTTTGGGAACTGTGTTAGTGGGATCATGGAGTGGTCCTCAGGACACTGCACCCTCCCTCCAACGTCTTCTGAAATGGCAAACACTTTTTTTTAAAAAGCTGCACGACTCTTTAACGGACAAAGCCTTCTTCTAAAAAATTGCTGTCTGTTGGGGAATGCAAATGAAGGGACGTAGGTCAGATGTCTCTTGCAGGCCTCTATCCCTACATTCACAGCCAATCAAAGGAGGCTTCAAACTGCAACCTCCCCAGTTGAAATTCATTAGACAGCACTTTTTGAATCCTTTCTAAAAAAGGACAATTTGCAATGTGACGTATTAATACACGTATTGATTTGCAAAGTGCGCACCCATTCACAAACCAGTGCGTGAGCAAATTACACCTCCAGGTTTGGGAATGGGTCTTTATACATCTGGCCCAATATTACAAGCTCTTTGTTGTACTGATTCCGTTTATGCTTTTAATGTTATTAATATTTAGAGATGATTGAACCTACTTTGATTTTTGCCTTTAATAAACTACTTACATATAAAGGAGTAGAATTACTGACACCTGGAGCACAGTGAATTCCTGGTATCATTAAAATGCATTTCAAGCTCCACAGGGGCGGCTCCTCCCTAATGGCGGAGGAGCGTTGCCCCATTGCCAGAGCCAGCAGAATATAAGTAAAATGATAATAACACTAAGTTATTATCATTTTGTTTATCGCTGTCTGAGCCAGGCAATGAATTCAGGATGGGGCCAGGTCAGGCATGGCAGGGAGGAGGAGTAGTGTGCACTTACAAGTGCGAATGTCAGATTGGCTGGCCATCTCAGGCCGGCCAAACAGACATGCACACTTATGTTTCTCCAACCCTGCTGTGTTGGAGAAAAGTCACAGGCTCCCAGGCACTGTCTGAGCCGCAAACGAGGCCGCTCAGACCAATTCTGGCACTGCTCTCATGCGAGAAAGCAGAGCCTGGATTGGGTGGGGATCTTGTGCTTTGAAGCCCATCCACTTCCGGGCCGGACGAGAGGAGCAAGAAGGCGGCCGGCAGCATCTGCTGGAGCGGCAGGTAGGTTTTTTTTCACATTTGTTTTATTCCCCAACACCCCCCATCCTACTAGTTTAGATAGGCGGTGGCTGCCACTGAAGCTACATTCTCTCTGGCTTCGTGCCAGGGTCAGTGCTTGATTGTCCCAAGGGAAGACAACTCTATGCATTACCCTACTCATGCACCCTTGCCTGTGGCGTGGCCCATGATTTGGATATCAGGGAATAATTAACACTATTGAAATAGCTCCACGAAGATAACATTGATTGTGCAGTTAAGCACAACTGACTTTTTCGTACCATGACCAAAGCAAATGTGCTCTATTCTTGGAAGTTCAACACGGAAAAGGCAGGAATTCTGAGTTGAACATGTCTAAACGTTAAATGTTATTCCTGAATGCAGAAAGGCTGGTGCAAATGTTCTACATAGGGAAGTAACTTATTTTTGCATGAGGACAGGTGGGAGGTGTCCGTCCACATGTAAGGATTATCCATGAAGAAAATATTGCTGCAAAATGACCATGATTGTTCAAGAGCACCGTCATCTTGGTGTATGTAATCCAATTTAAATCACACAGTTTGGTATGAACACCCGTGTGAGCTTTGTCCACTCGCTACCTCGGTGATGGCAAAGTTGTTTCTTCTCCTATGTTGTATTTAATAAATGTGCTCTCTTATATTAAGCACTGGTGAGGAATGAAAGATCTGCGGAGATTTTACTGTAGCTCGAGGTCACAAGAGAACCAATGCGCAGTGTGCTGTTGTCATTGAAGTGATGTTCTTTCATACATGCGCCAATGACAATTTAAACACATTGCACAGGTTTGTTTTAGCTTCAAGACATCCAAAGAACAAAATGTGGTTAGGGTATAATATGCAACATGTAGATAAGTTTCAGTACTGCCATCCATCTAGGAGTTATGCAAGCTTAGGGATCAAGGGAGCTGGGATACTAAGGTTACAGTCCAAATAAATATAATTGGGGAGTGGGAATGGAAAAAAGACTGCACATACACAAATTAAGTTTGTGCATGCAGAAGGCCTTATTGAATCTGTATCACAAATATATCTCTTTCTCGCTTTCTCCTTGTTCATTGTCTCAAGCACTTACCCCAAAATATGATGTCAATCTCTCCCCTGTTTCTCAAAATAAGTGTCTTATTAAATAAGCAACCGCATGTGATCATTTTTTAAATTTTGTTGTGCAAGAAGCATTGTTTTAAAGGTGACTTAAAACGTGATGGTTGTGAATGCTGTACTTTATTGAATGGTGTATGTGATAAAATGTTATTACTAGCCACACAAAGCTCGTACCCAATGTTGATCAAATGTATATGCTTTTAGGAAAAACTGTAGGCCCTGTAATAATTTAATTGTGGTATGGATAACGTTCAGCAACCATTCTCTGATATCACCCAAAGGTGTGATGGACCCAACCAATAGCAGTCCAAATCGGCATGTTCAAATTTTACCAAGGCAGCAAAATGGACTGGTTCCCACTATCAATTAGACGATCCTAAAAATCAATATTTTGGGAGTGAGTATTCAACATTAATTTCCATGCCTTCTCATTCACTCAGTGGACACCCTGCCACCGTAGATAGCCCACAAAATATTGAGTGAGAACCAACTCGTCTTTGCAGGCTCTAGTGGTAATGAGCCATACTTAAAACGTGTTCAGATTGTGGGCCCATCCAGGCTTGCCCCGCCCTGTTCTTTGACGTTCATTTAGCTCACGAGCGACAGGAAATTGTAACAGGTAGTTAAGTGAACATTGACGGTTAAACTGCCATCTAATTTTTAGATGCCTCGAAGACATTTTGTCTATTTATGCCGATTTGGACTGAAACCTTGCAATAACTGTCATCGCCTTTTGAGGTATATTTTAAAGTGCCAACATGAGATGGTAAAATTTCCAATTTTTAAGCCTCTTCATTGCCATTTATTGAATATGTGAACATCCATGGGTATAAGCGAGGTGGTGTGTAATAATTTTTTCATGAGAACTAACAGAAACACAGCATGTCAGAAAGATGCTGCAAACTGTCATTTCTAGGTTAATATACTGTATATGGTACAAAACAAAGTACAAAAATGTGTGAATAAAACAATCAATAATGAAGACACAGACACACAACAAAATCAATGCATAACATGTGACAATGAAAAGGCAAATTGGCCATTGACCACATTTAGTAACAAATGAAGCAATGACCAAGGGAAACAAAGGTATTAAGAAGAAGGACATCCCCAGGGGGTCATGGGTACGTACCAGGGAAACCAGGGGTGGTCTGCCCAAGGGGAGTAAAGGGGGTATGCTGCATAGCCAACTGGTGAAGCTTGGTCAACTGCAGGGCAGGATGGGAAATTAGAACTAACCAATCAATTGGAATTATTTCAGAGTACAGCAAACCATATTACATGTACTAAAACTAACAATCCAATCAAAGAGAGCTTTAAATACTTGTTTAAAGTTATACGAAAAGAGCATTTTAATTGTTAACATATTGTACTTGTATCTACACATGATGGCTAATGTTAAATTGATCTACGTTTTTGTACATTTAATTTCAAACTCCACCCTCTACCTGATCAAATTCATATTAAGCAAACAGAAAAACTGAATTTGTATCTGGGCTTATGTACTTTCCAGCAATTATTACAAGCAACATGTAACAAAACTAGCTAAAATTCCAAAATACGTTTTTCTAAATATAAATCCCATTATCTTTGTCCACAGAAAGTAAATGCCGCCCAGAACAAATCAAGGGAAAGGACAGAAGGAGAAAGAAAAGGAAATTGGTGCGAAGAATGAGTGAGGAAAAGAGAGAAAGAAGGAAAAAGAGAAAGAAAAATAGAAAGAGAAGAGGTGGGTAATGAGTGGGGAGTGGGAGACAGAGGAAAAGAGTGCCAGAGGGAGAAAATAATGAAGAAAAATGACAGTGAGATCCTGAGGCTAGGGAGAGGAAGCAAGTGAAGGCAGAGGGATGAGAGTCAGAATCAGGGCGGAATGAGAAAAGCAAGAGAGAGTGGACATAAATGAGCATGTGCTTGACTCACGTCTGGATGAGGAATAGCGTATTGCCCCTGAATTGCAAATGCCTGGAAAATACAAAATAAATGAAGGTTATGTTCCTCTTTTGTGACAGAAAGCATAACTCATGTACTGAGATCAGCAACAGAAAACATTTTATAAGAGCCCTTGTATTGTAATTCCTACCATAACTGTAAGACCATTTGTGTGTGTGTGTTAGGTGGTCCAGAACCTTAATAAACTTCTTTATTATTTTCCACAGCTTTCTTCGGTTACTGAGTCAAGAAAGATAGATTCAAGTGTCTTCTGTCCTCTAATTTCATTCACCGTGAATTAATCTCAAATTGGATTATGCTTCGCTACTGGATTCCGCTTCACAACTGCTTCATGATTAAAGCTCAATGTCCCAATGCTAAAAACTAAACTCCCATTCCGAGGTATTAGGTTCTTTTTGTTTTATCTCAGCCCGGCAAGCCTGGCCGCATAACAAGCCTTTGATGTTGAAAACGATTGGGGGTCGCAGCTGAAAGGCTGGGGCAGCAAATATCAAAGACAAGGGCCTGATGGGAAGAAAACACTTTCTATAAGTTGCTTGAATTGAAAGTTGTTACGGTGATTGGAATGGGAAATTACCTCCTGAAATATGCTAAGTCAAGCAAGGAAGGAAACGCAAACATAATAATATTAAATCAAAACATCCATATTCCAGGGTTTGACTCCCTCAGGACATGCCAGTCGGTGCATGTATCAGCCATTAGAATAAACAAGGGAGTCAAAAATACATGCCACAGCAGGCCTTAGCCACGCTTGAGTACTACAAGCTCCATGTCTTGCTCGTGTGTGCTAAAATGACATTTGTCAGCATAAGTGTTTGCAATTGGCATGGCTCCAAGAAAACATTCCTGCTTCAAAATGATGAAATCCAGAAAAATAATGTCTTGTAGGCATCAGTGAAGCAAGAGGACATGCAGGTTTTTATAGTGAATTGAACTAGATGCCAGAAAAACTCACATTTAATGAAAAGGAGTAGCCAAGAAATGTACAGACCAAGGTTAGAAAGACATCAAAACTCAAACCAATGCAGCCTGGTTAATGGGCATAACTGATACTAATACTTATGTGGTGAACCTTTACTTGCATGATCATTTCTGAGTGAAAACAGGAGCCTGCAACGTCACTCCCAAAAGAACACCTACTGTGGCCAAAAGAAGGGCTGCATCCCCGCTCATCTCCTACCCAACCTATTCACACCTGACTTGGGGAAAGCCATGGATCACACTGAATTGGCATTCAAAGGGCCCTTAACACTCTAAATGCCCGCAACTAGGAAAACCACAGTAGGGTAAACCAAGACAAGAAAAGGTTCTCATCTTTGGGAGATTCAGAAATAAGAAACACCTCACCTGGCACTTAGGCAGCAAGACCATCAACACAGTCAGGAAATGCAACTACCTGGGAGTCTGGTTCTAAGAAAACTCCAAACATACCACACATGTAAACTCTTTGAAGAAAAAAGGTGCAGAAATCATTTATGGCATCAATCTATTGAACAGGACAATAAGTAGCACCTCAGCCTCCCCCATATTCAGGGTTATAAACGCAACCATTTTACCTGCTCTGCAGTCCGGGAATCGAGCCTCCCCTGGGCTCTGTACCCCAGTCTTGGATATCACCCACTGTACCGCTACCAGGAAGATATTTCAACAGCCACGCTACATCCGATGGTCAAGACTAAGATTGGAATTTCGGTTGGTGAAACAATCTTTTTAGACTGTAAAGCCCCCATACTGAAATATTACATTAGAGTCCTGAAGGCACCTGGTAACTCAATAAAGGGTCATTACGAATGAATTGTTTTCAACTATGGGCAACCCATGGAACCTGTACCTGTAGGACGACATCATGCCTCTTCAAATAGAAGAAACTGTGTTAAAGAATGGGTTGGTCCCCAATATAGCCTGGAAAAAGGCAATAGACACGCTCTTGAGGGTAATCTTAAGGGACCAGGACTTAACCTCACTAAATAACTCGGCTATTGTACTCCCCTTGAATAACTTCTACATGGTGGGAAAGCCACAACCATATGTATTGGAAACCATAAACAATCAGTTTGGGCCATCTGGGGAGGAGGTGTTGTTTGTAGACTGTGCAGCTACAGACATGAATCATGGATCCATCTCTTGTGCTGCTGTCCCAAATTAGATACACGCAGAATGAAATTGCTGAAGCCAATCTTTCTGGCCCAAGGAGCTTGCACTTGCTTAGAAGCATCCATGCTCTACTTCACTCAATCCGGACCTTGGGTCCTGTCGAGGTGTGGGAAATTTGTTGATGAACTCAGGGCCCTGCTGTTCCTCGCAAATCACTGACATGCCCAAACTCAAGTCATCCCAAAAGTTGATAACTGACTACTTCATACAAACAAGACTGATCGGTGCAATCACGGTGGTTAAGGTGTATCTAGCCTGGTAAGGGGTGCAACTGTAAGTAAATAAGAATAGTCAACCATTACAACTATCCACTGGAGTGGCTGTTGGTGGGGGCATTAGTTAGAATTATAGCTCCGATATCCCACCGTGACAATCTTACTTCACAATTCCACCTACACAACTGTGGACTGAAACCACCCTACGCACATAACAATGCACTTTTGTCGAGATACTTATTCCTCTTCTGTATAGGATAGAAAAGGATAGAACAAGGATGTTGGGTCACACGTTTTACTTCTAGGAATAGGTTTTGGCAACTCCCTGCACTTCACAAAGTACTTTGATAACTCACGCTATGCTGTTCTATCATTTAACAACCACAGTACGGTTGGCCACAAATGTGGTACCTGGAGAGTGCACTTTGATAACATCTATAATGCGCTCTTTGTACAGGAAACAGTGGCACTTAAGAGCAGCATAAATTCTAACAATGTGTTTGAGAACACATAATATCTATATCTTTTAGTTATTTAACTTTTCTTTTTATCTACCTTCTCTGGCTGCTATTTTTATCAGGACTGATGAATCTTACTGTATGGGTAGACATATTGTTATGGTTTTTTTATTAAACACTAAAAATTTGTCATTTGATAATTACTGTCTCCCACTCCCAACATGATCGATTTCCTAGATGCTATGATAACTAATTACTGAAAACGCTGCCATTTTTTTTCAACCACACAAAGATCTACTATTACTGCCCACAAGGAAAGTCCTTTTGGATCCATAAGCATATCTAACACCAGAAAGTGGAGTACATTTCTCATTTATGCTATTTCCTCCAAGAACAACTTAATCAATTTCCACCATTTCACTAAATGGCACCTCACTGGGATAATCTCTGGCTACCCCCTAAAATTTGATGAAATTATGTCCTGCAGTTTTTGAGGAAATAGTGTAAATCAATGTGGCTGTAAACTTCAACTGAAGATATTAGTTTATTGACCTCCTTTAATATGATCACATCCTCAAAATGTCTGCTCTCACTAAATTTGCCATCTGAAATTTAGTTAATTTTGCATGCTATTGTTGTTCTAACAAATTGTAATTGAATCAGAAAATGGATTGCTGGGCATGCTGTTTGAGTACACAGCCACCAGCAACAGCCATTCTAGAATATGTGTTTGATGATGCTAGCGACTTCTTCTTCCTTGGGTTCACCTGCATCAAAATGGGTGAGTACCGTTTGAGAGTTCTTTAGATAGACTAGTGTTATGTTCATACCGTTGAGTGAAGCCAAATTCCATAACTCTCAAAGGGCCTTGCATACCAACCTCAATAACTAGAAAATCTTCATAGCCAAAGTGAAGATCGCTTCATTTTAATGACTTCTGAAAATGCCTGACTGAAATGCCAAAGTTCTGAGGTAGGATGGCAGTTGTGAAAATCTGGGGTGGCTTATATCTACCGTGAAGTAGAGCAAGTGTGTCCTTACTCAGAGACTGAGTATTCGGTAATACTGTGTAATATGCAAGAAGTAGATTTCCTTTGGTGAGCAGAAATCATGAAAATCTTGCACCAGTGCATCAGAGATCACGACTGGCTTTTGTTGTGCTTCTGCTTATTAGCTGTTAGGAGCAACTTCTTGAAACAGAGGGCAAGGTGCTATATTGGGAGCAATAAAAAACAAGGCTCTGAACGTATACCTCAGGCTACTCTTTTTTGCACTTTAAACCAAATGCCACAATAATACTCAACCACCAGGAGAAGTGAGTTAAAGGTGAACACTAACAGGTGTGTGCTGAGGCTGGGCGAGGACTGCGTGGTTTCCCGTCAGGATAGTGTCAGCTCGCATCTGACCCCCGGCAAAAATAATGGGTCCGGAGGCAGACTTCGGCCGGTAGGGGATTGTTGCACCTTTCGGTGGAGACTGAAGAAAAAAACATAAAAAGAGTAAAACATGGCACAGGTATATTCTTTGGATTACTCATCTTGTATATCTGTAGGCCCTCTATTGAAACCCCCCTGGTTACGCTTCCATTCCTTCTAACTTTCCTTCATTTTTCTTCTTCCCTTTCTTATCAGGCCAGGCTCATATGGAGTATCATCAATTCATTCCTATCTTGACTAGAATTCTCTCATTGTCTTACTCATTGGCTTTTGACTCGCTTTCTTCACAGAGAATACTCTCTCGTCTGCCACTAATTCTTTAACAACCACCCACCATTCCAGGCTACCCTGTCTTAATATTCCTCTGCTGCTTTTGACTGCTGCTGCTTGGGATCTCTAAATGCTGCGGCCATTTTCTCTTATCTGGAATAAAGAATTTCTAGGTAAAATAACTTGGAGGCCAAATAACTTAATGGAGGTTTTGCCCAAAACATAAGGCTGTCCTAGTTACTTTCAAACCTTTTGACTTTTGTAGCCATCAAGGTGATGTAGAAGCACAGTTCAGTTGGTAGTGGGTCTTTGTCAGAGTTGACCTACCTCTAGCATCACCACACAGATCTGCTTTACGCATTGGATGATGGCATCCGGCGTGCCCGAGATCGTCACCGCACGTTCGGTTGAATTAGGCAACATATCTCCAGCAACTTGCACCTGGGCCCCTGTGGACTGGGGAAAAAGACAGTGGTGATGTTATACAGTTGACATGACAGATTGTACATAGATGCTAGAACTGTAAGGTGCACAAAAGTGCAACTACAAAAAGATGTTAACTGTTAGCGCCTCTGCCATGCCTTAGTTAATTCACCACAATCTGGACAGTTGTGTAAGGTCGATATTGCTGTTCACATCCCAGCGAATGGCAGCGAAAAAAGTGCTGGAGAGAATTGTTCTTCAAGTCATATTCATTGAGTCATGTCTTCCACTGATCACACTTGATCAGTACCCCACTACGCACAGTGCTGTGAGGTGGCTTTTTGATTTAATGATTGATGTAAGTTTCTGCCACCGCATGATGGAAACTTTGACCAAACTAAGATTCAGTACTACACTGGAAATAGTCATGGTATGCTGGCTTGTCTTCAAATTACTGGGATCTAATAATGTTCATGGTGGTCTGTTGGTTTGATATAATATTTAGAGGAAGGAATGATTGAAGGGGCTTATGAAATCATGATGCATGAAGTTTTAGGACCTTAATGTATTACATATATTGTACGTATTGCTACTGCAGTGTGTAGTTTTGCATGTGTCCCTTGGCCAGTGGTATGTGAGCGCTCCAATAACATAACATAGGGACACTTTTACAATTATTTCATCCAACACAGGGCAGCAAGGGGAGTTGCTGCATTGGATGAAAGGGAGCGAGCACAAATGGTCCATATTTATACAAATGCGGAGCATGTCGTCTCTGTCCTTGCGATGGCCCACTGTGTGCTGCCTAAAGCCAATGCAGAAACTCCTGCACCATAGTGCAAGGGTGCCTGCATTCAAGGCAGGATTGTTTTTGTACTGGAAGGCTTACCTTTCTGCACAAAAACAACACAAAGAGCCATTTTTTTCCGTCTATTCGTAATGTAAGAGGAAATACAAGGAGAAAAATGTTTTTTCTCTTCGCTACACCCTCATCTAGGATGTGTACAATCCCAAAATCCCAGAGTTGAGTCAAATCCTGGGGTGGATACACAGGAACACCCATACTCCACCTTTTGGAAGTCTCCCAACTTGAAGTGTAATGGAACACAGTACAAGCCGCTGTGCTGCATTACATTTCTTTACAAAGCCACGCAAGGCATGAGTTTGTAAATCTGAATTAAGGAATTACGGTGACACAAGGACAATGCAACTCCATAATAAATTTGGCCCATAATATTTATTTTCTTCTTATCCGCAAGTAGTTTATTTGTGAATTGATAATGATCATGGCACACACCACTCCTGATCAGCTAATAAAAACTACAATGAGACAAAAATACATAAGGTGCTATGTATTGAGGCAAAAGCAAAATTAATAAAACTATATCATACATTTTCTTGGCTGATTGAACCTGTAATCTTATCTACAAAATAGTTGATATCCATTTCTTTCCCGTGTACAAGATTAAAGCATAATATGTATATGTGGAGGCTAATTATACCATTTTCATGTTTGAAAATACTAAATCGAATTCTGAATATAATTAAGTTCTCCTGGTTTCATAGTTGACAACAAAATGATGATTTGTGAATCTACTTGTCTTACTCTTACTTCCCTATTGCCAGTATGTTAATGCTTACCTTGAGGACAGATCCCTGTAAATGTAAGTAAGCTATGCTTACAGTTGTGGTTTCTTTGAGGTGCGGGCCAATGCAATACTTATCTTGTTCTTAGCTTAATATCCCATAGCCAGCGATGGCCTAAAAACTAGCTGGGGCAGCGGAACTCAGAGAAGTCATGAAACAATTAAGTTAGCTGCGCTTCTTTTAAGCTTACCAGGATTAAGGGCCTGTTGATAGTTTTAGCAACAGAATGCAAAGGGGCAAGAGCTCATGCCATGACTTTAAAGATAAGGCTGGGAACTTATATATCTACTTACTCATTTACTTACTTATTCATTACTTATTCATTTTACCGTTGTATGTAGGGTAGATTGAACCCACTGGGTGTAAAAGGGCTTTGATGCTTTAAATAAGACAAAGTACATACATAACAATTTTGTTTTGTTTTAGTTCTATTTAGAGAGGACCAGCATCAGGGTGAGGCGGTGGGAGGTGGAGAACCTTAATAGATTGACAGAATGTTCCTCCAGTAATTTCCTCAACCTTTTCTAAGACAGCAGGCAGGAGGGAGCACATCCGAATCTGGCTGCCCAAAGTCTTGTGAGATTTTATTTAAAATCACACAGAAATATGTTGTTGTGTTTCTTGTGCAGTCTAGCATTTTAGTTAGGATTGAGCATCATCTACACAGCGGGTGTTGTTCAAGATGGAGATGATAGACCCCATCTCTGATGGCAGGACTGCCCTCAAGGTAAGTTCCTAAGCAACCAGAGTTCTCAGGAAAACACCATTGTTTCCTTCTATTTTCTCTTGACATGAGCTGAGCGAGGAGGAGACCCTCCTATTCTTTAATGGCCCCTCTTTCTATACTCATTCCGTTCCGCTAGCAATTCTAGTAAATATGCGAGATATCTTCTGAGTTTGTCTGGGCAGGAATACACGTGTTAACCTGGCTGACTGCTATGGAAATCTCAAAAGTTCTATGATATTTTTCTCTACCTTGGTTACCTGAACCCATTAGTTTATGGCAGGGTTTTATTAGTTTTGCTAATTCAATGAGATACCTGTGCTCCTGTCTTGCAGCTTTGTTCCCTTCCTTATCAGAATGAATGAATGAAAATATTGTAAAACAAGTAAGTACGCAGAGAAAGGGTGTCCTGGCGTTGAAGAAAGAAGGAACTAGGAAATGTGATCAAGATGAAAATAAATGTGTTTTCAGTTTGCAAACTTTGACTAGGATTTAGCTAAAAGCAGAAGAGCACAAAGCGTGTTTCAGGCTTTTGCAGTTATAACAGAAAAGGCACAACCGCGGATGCATGTCTTACGAAACCTCCAGAAGACAGGCAGAACTAGAGTTAAGTGCCTTATCAGGCACAGGAGAAATCTAGTAGTTCTTAACCTTTTGACTTCTGTGGACCCCCACTTAATCATTACTGGAACCCCCACTGAGTCATTACTGAAAGATTGGGACACCAGCCTAAGCATCATCGATGATTTGAACCACAAAACAATGCACAAAAAATACAGAAACAAACAGTCATTCAAAAAATATGCAAAGGGTGAACTATTGTCTTTAATGTACAAACAAATATGTAAAAATAAAATGTTATTTTTGCTGGGAAGAATGGAGCTTTTCTAAATTAAATTTCGGCCACTCATCGTCCATAGTATAATCTATTTGATGCACTTATATTGTTCCCTAGATTCAATCTGAGGATATTAACTTAAGTTTTAGTCTTTAATTTCAAAATACTTTAAATTTACAGAAAATTTTCAACATTAAATTTTACTTCTTTGTATTTATACACTATTAATCTATTAATAATATTTAGTTTTCTTGATGTCGTCTGCTATCATGTCATTGATGTATTACAGTCGAAATGGTTTAATAAAAAGAATTTTTTTAAAAAAAATATTTAGTTTTCTAAGCAGTCGCGGACCCACTGAGTAAGCTTCATGGACACCCAAAGGTCCCCGGGCAACATGTTAAGAAAAATTAAAGTAGCTGGTAGAGGGGGCATATAGAGACTATGACAAATTTAGTTTTATTAACACTAAACTGTTCCGATTCATCGGTAATGGTTGTCAATGTATAAGAGTACAGCTTAGTTTCATCTTCTGCCTAGCTACATTGACTTGTGTCGAGACAGCATGATATTCATTTTTTTAAGTTCTTAGTATAATTTTTACATGCTGTTCTGCATTGGGCAGAGCACTTGAAGGGCCCGCTTCATGGTCAGCAATGCTGCTAAGACCTATTGCATTTTGATCCCTGTTGAAGATGTAACACACTCGTGAACTACCTATGTTTATAGATGTGGTCTGAGGTTGTAGTCTTGTGTCTGTGCCTTTGCTTCTCGGTGCTTAATGTGGTTAATATTTACTGTCAGTATTTGTGGACCTAGATGTGCTGGCTGTTTGCTATCTGGTGTCAGTATCTAAGAATCTGGGTACGGTAGATAGTCAATACCTACTCTCAGTACCTATGCATCTAGATGCACTAGTGGCTGTTGTCTGCTGTCGATATCTACAGGTCTTATGTGTCAGTGTCTGTTACCTGTTGGCAGTACCCATGAATCTAGATGCACTCTGGTGATGTATTCGTTGTCATATGTTGATATTAGGTAAGATAAAAAAACCTATATAGGATAGTTGTGCCAGCGCGTCCTGGTGAGCAGCTAGGGGATATTCATCTTTGTCTATGTACCAGGGAATGTTGGACCGGGAAAACCTTATTTGTGAGATGATGCCGATTGTATGCCTTGGGTGGGCTGATTATGTGGGACTGATTATTAAGAATTTAAGGGGGTTTGCTTTTCAGTTGGTACCTAACAAAGCTGGCCCAGAGGTTCCTTGATTTGTCTAGTGAGTGGGGCTTTTAATACAGTAAGTTGTCTGCACCCCAAGTAGAGCATCACCAGAGCCACCAAGTTCTGAAAGATATATTAGCGGCAAGTGATACTGATAACTATCATTCTTGCATACGCAGTAATGAAATCACCTTTACCAGAGCATTAAAACTATGTTCTGAGAAACATCTTTAAACATAACAGTTGGCATTGGAATAAACACATGGAAACCAAAAGCCTTTCAGGTATTGGGGAGCGATTTTAGATCGAGTTCTGGAACCACTGGGTAGCCAAATTAAGGTAGTTAGAAAACCAAGCAAACCTTTTTTTTAGATCTCTGGATTTTGTAAGTCACATAATTTTAATTCTTAAAAATGGAGGTGCTGGCCATCCTTAAAAACACAGTGATCTCTGGTCTAACCACGTGACCTGGTTGCACATTGGAAGAAATTGGGTGCACGTGGAAACAGTACACAACAGTGGTCACAGACAAGTGGCTCACAAATCTTGTATTGCATGCATGAACCCTACACAGCAGCCACACTTTGCCATGACTACAGATCCCCCAGATGAGTCATCTGATGGCTTACCTCCCTGATTTCTTTGATTTTGGATCCCCCTTTTCCAATGAGCGAACCACACTGGCTTGCTGGGACGACTAGGCGCAGTGTCACGGGTGGTTTGCTTGTCACTGTGCTGTTGGTCATGGAAGCGTTGATGTCCTGCAGTAACAATGTTGTTAAGAGTTAGTCTAAGGACTTGCCTTGCTTTGTAACGCTGTTGAGCTGTTCACCACAGAAGCCCATGCTGCAAGAAGAGCTCTGGGCTAATCTTCCTTTTCATGTAAAGCAAATAAAGTAAATAAAGCCACTGGCACTTGCTTGTAACACACAGAAAGCAAGATATGTAGGATGAAGACAAGGCTATGCTAAGATGTCTGCTGAAAGGAAAGCGAGGCCTGCCATCTTGTCTTGGGACATATGAACATGGAAGGTCACGGCTAATCCTTGAAACAATATGATCCAGAGAGCTCTGCTAGCCCAAGGGCTTATGATGGCCCCGGAGGATTTCTAATTCCAGCAAATCCGTTTCAATGCTCATTATTGTCTCCACGGCATGGTCAGTGTTTTTTTCTCGGCTATGATACTGCTGGATTCATTACAATAGATACTTAAGCTGCATGTGTGTTTCAATGTAAATAGCAGGGTGACATTTCCATAACTGGGTGCCCGGCACAATACAGGCATGTACAAAAACAAAAGCATATGACAATATCAAGAATTGGTGTTTCAATATTTTAATGCATTATAAATCTTATATATAATAACATCATGGGACACACTGTAATATTGCATCACACAGCACAGCATGAAATATTGTATCATACCGTACGTATGACACAACGTACCACCTACACACCCTTCTGTAACATTCCAGACCATAATATGACATTTTATTTACTTTTCATTTTCTTGGTTTTTGTATAGTGTTAACTAGGTCACAAGACAGAGTTCTCTATAGTATGCACCTAACTGATTACAGTAATTTAAGCTTTGCATAAAATGACATCCCATAGTGTGCACACGGAAAGGACTCCAGGACAAACGGGCCAAATTGATTGTAAAAATAGAGAGGGTTAACAATTGTAAGCTTTATAAGCTAGGTTCCAGGAGCGGAGCTACCATTGGTGCAGTGGCACCTGGGTGCACAGCCCAGAGGGGCCTATTGAACCCTGACAATTGTTGTATTTTGCGATCACTAACAGCAGCCAAAAGGGACAATTTCCTTGCTTGCACGAGGGCCCATGGCATCTTTGCTACGCAACTGCTAGGCTTGTGTGTCACGCACATAACTTACCACCCTTCTGCTTCCCAGCTAGATTCACACTCTTTACCTAGCCCTACATACATACATACATAAATACATACATACATACATGCATAATCATTGTATCGGTGCAGCAGAAAAGAGAGCAGAAAACAGCCACAGTGCTAGCTTATCAGAACAATAGGGCGAGTGCCAGTTTTGGGCCAGAGTCGAATGTCACAAGGCCAAGTGGATGTGATAATAAGGTTGTACCATAATACACCAGATGTTTAGTAGTTCCTTGTAGGAAGGTAGATCTTTCTGCATAGTTACCCTTGCTTTTTGCCTGGTGCTGTGCTGGTTTTTGACTAGTCTAACTGGGATCCTGCTAACCAGGACCCCAGCCTATCTGCTTTCTCCCTAACCTGTTAAGTAATGTACTTAGGTACACTCCAGATTGGATACTAGGGTACCCTTGTCAGTCCCTAGTATATGGTACCCATTTACCCAGGGCATAGGTACCCCAGGGGCCTCCCATGGGCTGAAGCATGTATTATGCTACCCATGAGAGGCCATGCAAAATGGAACTACAGGCCTGCCTTTGCAGCCTGTGTAAGATGGTGCATGCACCGCTTACTTTAGATATAGATTTCCTATATCCAAGGGTCACTGCACTTATAACCTATAAATCACCCCTGTAGCAGGCCTTATCAATCCTCAAGGCAGGGTGCTTGGTTATAAGTGAGAGGGTGCACCTGCATGAGTAGGACACCCCTGCAGCCTATGGAGTCAATTCTCCTGGGTTGTCAGTGTAAAGTCCACTTAGAAGGGCCCTTAAACTGTAAAACTGCAACGGCGACTCTCCCATAGAATTGTACGGAACATGCGGTTGTGTTCCAACACTGCACCCGTCCTCCATGAGGTCCCTACTCACTCACCTTGGGTGGTTCCTTACGGCGTCAGAGATTCTATGTCCTTTAGACACTGTCTTGACTCGAGTCGTGGTTTTAATACCACTATTTTAGTATATGGTTTGGTCTCCCCCTGGAGTTCACTATATTTAGAGCTACTTACGACTGTTTCTGTGCAAACGTATTGTGTGCTTTGTGTTTATCTGCATGTAGCAGATACTGTGAAGTATTTAGAGTGTGTTATAATAATAAATACATATTTGTATAACTACTGTGTGGTTCTCCTTTCGTTTAATCAATACAATAAGGTTACACTCTGGTAAAACAAGCTGCTTAACATTCCTTCAAGACTAAGCCAGAAGGCTGCTCTCCACAGCTACCACTTGGATAGCTTTCTAAGGTTATCTTTGACCTCTTAAATCAACATAAGGGTTGTTTGGACTTGTACAAGGTGCCCACTTTAATTAGTGGACAGCATATAGCAGGCCAACTTCTCACACTTATGCATTACGATTAAGTGGATTTCATGTCTAAAAAGTCTTTATTTAGGCTGTCATTTAAATGCAAAAAGAAATTACATGTTATGACAACATAACAAGAATTGGCAAAGTCAATAGATCTGGCCTTGGCAAGCTTGTGCAATGGTTTATTAATTAATTATTTTCATTACAAGCTTATGCTACAAACAGAAAGAGAAGAAAAAAATGAAAAATCGCCAGTTGATAATCATGGCGGCTATATAATTTTAAAAGAACAGTATTTCTCCTTCCTAGCAGGAATGTGTACTTAGAATGGGCATATGGACTTTATAGTTTTAATACACATCACATGAAAATATGATTCTTACTGGTGCAAAGAAAAGATAGCATTGGTTTTCAATTACTGTAGTCTGAAGATGTAGTTCAAACACACAAGGATGACAAAAAATATTTTAAAAATATAATGAATGGAGAATATGGCTGAAGTGGCTGACCCATTGTCATACATAGTGTGTTGAGCAGAAGCAGAATGTGACTGGTAGTTGAAAAGACCAATAGATTTAGAAGACTCTCTAAAAGCCCCTCTATGCACATAGGTATATATTTTTTATTTATGTTTTTCTTGCTATCAAGTAAGGTTTGCGAGACAGCTAAAACTGTCAGTGGGTCAAGCTGAAAAAATGGTTTCTATGAGGTTGCTAGCAGATCCTGTTTAAGACTGTTAAAGATTTTTGCTTTATAAGACTGATGTCCAATTGTCTTAACTCTACCCTTAATTCATACGTACACTACTTTCTGGTACACTGAGTTATAAATAGACATCATCTTCATTCTTAATACAGACACACATACCATCCAACATACCCTTTTACTATTCATGCCTATACCACGAAGTTTTGTGGTAAAGGAATGCGTGGTTCAGAGGCATTCATTGGTTGGGCTGCGTGGTAGAGACAGGCGTGGTTTAACCATGCGTGCTTCTATCATACAACCATCTCCAGTGATTGCCAACGGTTTGACAGAACTATAGTGATATGGTTGCAGTGGAGGAGGTTCAAGTAGTTGGTGTAAAGGGTGCATTACTTTTCCAAAATATACAACAGCAAAACATTCTACTAGTAAATTGGGATCAGCAGAATCTAATTGTTGCTGCTCAACCTGTTCTCTAGTTCTAAAGTGGAATTTGCTTTTGTTTCTTTGACAAGAGGAAGGCACAGATCAATGACTTGCTCATTTGATGTCTACCTTGATACGGTTCTTTCTCAATACTCAACTCCGAACACATATTCACTGTAAAACCTGTCAAGACAAATGCCTGGTGGTAAGGGATTAGTAAAATGATCCCCTTACTTTAAAAAAGATCATCTATGATCCTTTGACTTACAGATATCTGCGTTTTCTGGATGTATTATCCAACATTTTCAATGAGGTTCTTCCTCAAAATGTTATAGTTTCTTTTTTGGAAAGAGGCGCAATTTTTACACAAAGCCCAAACAGGTTTTTAGGTTGGTTTATCAATGAAACACAATGTTTACCCCAAATAGAAATGTACACATTTCTTCACAAGGGCATCCTCTGCCTGGAATTTCTAGAATTGGAGGCTGCACAGGGATAGAATGAGGCATGTTCAGCTGCAAATGGGTATTGGACCTGTGCTTATTAGTGTGAAACAACTCACATATTTCAGCAATACTTCCCAAATGTGTTTTGGCTCTTGTGGCGAGCTCTACAGCTCCTTTCTCGAGAGATCAGGAGTCAAAAAAGGGATGCCGATCAGCCTACTGTTCTTCAGCTGACACACCAGTGAACTGGAGAAATTGTTTATACAGGTTAAGATATCCGTGTAACAGAGACTAGGCCTCTTCAAGTTTTAGCGTATGTGAATGATGCCCTCTCAATTGCCAGGACTCTTCTAAACCAATCACTGTGAGTGGCTCACACATGCCAACTCACAAACAAATGACATTTTGTGCCTACATTGGCATCACAAGATGTGTTGAAATTTCACAGTAATTCATAATTTTTCCATGTAAGCCTTTTATACCTGCTGTTATGTGTGCAGGGAAATATACAGGATTTAGAATTTTGAAGCTGGATAAAGAAGAACACATGGAATTATCAAATTATCTTCCTGTCACACAGCTCACCCCTTCTACCATTTTCATTATTCTTCCAACAACAGAGAGCGCCCAGGGTGCAGCACCACCAATTTGTCCTACTGCCGCAAGGGAGTTCTGTTGGTGGTTACTCCTTGAGGGTTTCTCCTTGGGGAGCTAGGGGACAATGCCAAAAAAGCAGGGTCTCGTGCTCGGGTAGCGATTGATACAGGTGGGATTGAGAGTGGCCTTCAGCTGCTAGGGACTGTCACCCAGACTGCATATGCCAGAATGAAAGAGGATTGGTAAAGGAACAGTGGCATACCTGGTACCCAAGGAAGCCATCCAGAATGCTGACTTTTGATCCTGCCATGAAACTTGCCCAGAAGGAGGAGGGGTGAGTTATTATTTGAAGATAGCAGGGAAAGGGAGCACCCTGCCTAGCAGAACCCAAAGAGCACACAGTTTCAAACAGGAGGGCCTGTCCTTATGACAATCGGCATAGGACCCACAAAGGTAGGTCTCAGCAAGTACACTCTCTGTATGTAACTTGTTCTTCCGGCCGCACATGATCAGTAGAAATGGGACCACCTCACTGGCGTAACGAAACTTGAGGGGGCCCCCTACAAGGTACGTGGATGGGCCACTTCCGAACTAAATCGGGAGCTCTCCGGCCAAAGTTCTTTGCTGAGGGGGCCCCCTGGAGCTTGGGCCCCCCCACACCGCAGGGGATGCGGGGACCTGTGATACGCCAATGGACCACCTAATGGTGCACTACCAACTGCCCGTTTCTTTTTTCAGGGTAGTGGGTCTTCCCAGGGATGGGGTGCTTTTTTCCTAGAGAGGCCATCTGGAGAGGGGAGAAGAAGCAGGACTACCTTACTGAGCACTGATGAATGCCCTTTTCTTCCTGCAGAAACTATTGGTCCCTCATTGAAACAAGGTCTACTCATACCCTTCACAGGGGATCACATGTGACTCCTCCTCCTGGAGACTTAAAGAATTATTCCTACAAATCCCTGACTTCAAGGAGCGTGTACTGCACATGATAAGTCATCCCCCAAAACTGTGAGGCAATATCCAAGACAGATCAGAGCATGCAGAACTAAAGAAAAAAGAACAAGAACTGAACTCTCTGGTGGGTTGCTTTTATGTTTACATCATCGGGCTCTGCTCCCACATTATGAACTGTGGAACCTTTAATGGGGAGGTAGTACTGCTCAGGATAAAAGCCACATCAAGTTGTTTCCTTATACATCCTGTTACCGAGTAATAAGGCTCGGAGTCGTATTCATGCATTCCACCCGTGCTGCTTAGGAAGAGATGGAGCCCTGAATTGTACTGCGTCCGAAATAATGTTCAGTTCTGACATTAGCCCATGCTGCTTGTTTCAGGTAGAGCAGGAATGTTAGAGAGTGAGCATAATTGTCAATATTTTGGCCTCAATTGTTTTCCTCTAACAGCAGGGGGTAACCCAGTTTAGGATTTTGAAATCGAGCACCTTATGCCTTGCCTGCTTTAATAGAAAGACTGCGAGCCACTGCTTAAAGCGCGCGGTGTCAAAGGGGGCTGCGCAGTGAGGTACGGTACTGCAGTGTGGATGGCCTTGGTCCAAACAAACTCATTTCAGATCATGTTTCTTCTGAAAAAGCATCTGGCCTTCCAAATGTGACTGCTCCAGCTCTTGTCCAGTTAGAAACCTTAGTGAAAACTGTGACATCTCTGATCCAAATGGCTCGCTTGAGATTAGATTTAGGCAGTTGGTCTGGGCACACGTGCACGCCTGCCTCTTTAGGCGCTCTCTTGCAAGAACGTGAAAAGGGTTCTCCATGACTAATGGCACTCATGGCAGCTTCAGCCGCCTGGCTATGTCTCGTCTATGTATGAATCTCCAATGCCTACTCTCGGGTCAAGTTTGAGGGCACCTACATTTGCGATGCATGCACACCAAAAAACAAAGTGCATAACTCAATCTTTGTGCAGCCTGGCAGCCACAGTCTACTCACAAATATAGGTGAGGTTCTGGAGGATCTAAGTATTTTAAATGACACCTGCCACAAAGAACAGGATGGGAGGCCATATTTGAGGGGGAGAGTTTATCTTTTGTTGCTGTAACCCATGGAGCTGTAGGTGTTTTTATGCCGTATCACGGAGCAGTGGGTCTTTGATAGAATGCCATGGAGCTGTGGGTTTTTTGATGCTGTACCACGGAGCTGTTGGTCTTTTGATGTCACACCATGGAGCTGCTTCTATATTTTGCCCAACCAAGAGGCTGCCTCTGTGGTAAATAAAATCTTCTTTACCGGACTGAATTTTATACGGGATCTTAAAATAAAGTAAAATAGCTCAAAATAACAAGAGGCAGAATCCGTGGTATAAGAGTTTCTAAATGGGCTTTATTCCATTTTAAATGGCCGACTCGAGTCAAGGCCTTCAGGTTCCGTCACCACGAGGGTTCAGGAAGTGAAGTACAATACTTTATTGTCAGACATGCATTTTTATAATAAGTACATTACAATGAAACGAATGTAGAAGGCGTAACATTTGATAAGAAAAGTGACAAAACAGGTACGTAATCGAAACTAGGCGTAATAAGGAATAAAAGAAACATGATTGGTTAGGATTATCAGACATAGGTGGATTTATAAGATAATACTTGGCATAGATGCGCGCGCAGCAGCATGACGTGTGGGTGACGTGCAACTAGGGGGTGAAGGGACTTGACATTTAGCTCTACATGTGGAGACGAGAAGTCTGGGGGGTCAAGTCAACCTAATCCCAAATCATATCTAACATCCTATGTTTAAAGAACTATGTTATCCACAAGGAAGGACTCTCGGACAGAATCTAGTCTATACTGACTGTGTGCGTGCACAAACGCCTAAGTGTCTATATGAGATGCGAGAGGCAGAAAACTTTCCATGGCAGCAAGGCTATGAATCACTTGCAGGAGGACGGAAAGGCTGAGTCCTTTGCTTGTGAGCTAAAGGAAATGTTTACCTAAATCACTAGACAGGAATGCATCGGCTGAAGAGCAAAATAGATAATTCGAAGGTGAAATACAGCTTCTTGGCAGGCAGGCGAAAACTGGCCGAGGCAGGCACCGTTAGCTGCACAGGGAGTAGGACAAAGTTCATGGATACAGATGCGAGCTCAAGCTGAAGCTGTCAAAGACAGAGAGCAGGGAAAGGCTTTGAGGACAGAATCGGGCCTACTTGCCTGAACTGTAAAAATGGAGTAACTTAGCCATATAAAGTCGGTGGCCTTTCATGCTTAGGAATCGAATATCCAGCCCATTGATGGCGGATCTGACAGAGAACATGTCGACGGTAGACACACATATGTTTGCGTCTTAGAAACTGGAACTGGAGGGAACATACATGTACTTGTAACATGCATATAGAACCGTTGGGGTCCAAGATAGGGGACATAACTGATCAGGAAAATCCACATTTCCACATTCCCTCCTTGTCCCCTACTTGCCCTTCAAGAGATATCAATCTTCATCATTCCATCGATTTGCTCATGGAGCATCATTTCTTCTTCCTTCTTCTTCCGGCATTTTGAACGAGAACTGTGATATGGAATGCATGATGTGGCACACAGACCACAAATCGCTGGTCCACATTGCAGGCATAAACAACAACTGAAGAGCATAAGAAGGCCAATACCTAGGAAGGATAGAACTCTCCATCCCCAGGCTGATATCACACTCCAAAACCACCCGGACCACGTCCAAGTGCCTGGATTTTCGTGTATCTGGCTCACAATCTTATGAAGGCGTGTTATAGCTTTATATACAGATGGCGAATTTTCTGGTATAAATATGCAGCAGCTGGATCCGATGACCCTGCAAGCTCCGCCCCTATCGGCCAGGATGACGTCAAGGACAAGACGATTCTGGAGAACAACAATTCTCATCACTGATTGTTCCTCTGTCAGATTGCCTAGGGCGGCTATAGTCTCGTTTACTACAGCTTCAAGAGTCTTGGTTAGTCTGCGTATCAGCTTACTATTTGATATTGTACCTATATAGGGAAAGATACCTTTATTGAAATCTACATACTTGTCCCATGCCGTCTCAGTATAATCGACAACTGGGAGATCTCTTCGCTCTCTATTGTGTACTAAATGAACATTTCGATAATAATCAGGGGGGGCTAGGAAAACAGGTGGCAGAAGGAATGCTATGTAACAGGTACCATCCCAATCTAGAGGCAGACGCATATATGCCGTCTGACCACATATCAAGTAAGAATGGCTAGAAGCTCTAAATGAAGATTTACCTTGATCACTATATTCTACTGTAGTAACGCATTGGCTATGGCCCATATGTATGGAACCAACTTTTCTCACACATAATTCACCCTTGACTGGAAATACTGACATAGTGGGCAGAATTAGTTCAACTTCGGATTTGACATTCAATTTGACATTCAAAATCATAAGATTAGGCGTAAAATTACCTAATTTATACACTTCATTTTCTAAATCAGTTCCTGTTCTACTGGGGTGACCCTCCTTATTGGGGTGACAGACTTTGAATAAAACTAGATTCAGATTTCCCCATATCCAATGTTGTTGATAAACTGCTGTGTCTGGGTCTATGGAATTTAATAAACTAAACCATGCTCCACAGGAGCCATTGTGTGTGAACGGATGTGGAAAGAAAGGCAGAACTCCTTTGTTATTCTGATAGGGAGGGAGTCGGCCACACACCCAACAATTGGTGGCATTACTAGTCTGATGGGAATGATGTAACATACTAATGAAGGTGTTATTGCGCAGCGCAAGTCTATAGGACAACTCATGTGGGGGTAATTCACTAAAAGAATGTTCATCAGTTATATTGAAAGCACGTTTAGAAACAGGATAATACATATGCAACAATATACTTGCAGTAACTATTAAAAAACTCAAGGAAAACAAAATTAATAAAGTCACAATACAGTGGCTACGCAGTAATTTACAATAAGCATGTCGTTTCATTATGATTCTGGACTCTACATCATTCAGACCTAAGGGATACATGTCGGGACAGATTCAACCGCTTCACCTTGGAGAGGACTTAAACAATCAAATCGTCCGACAGTTTAGATCTGGACCTGAGTTTCTGCTTATAGAGTTCGGTGCTACTGGCCTCAGCCAAGGGTAGCTTTGAGTCAATGGGGGAAGACACACGGGGAGTACTGTTTGTGTCAGGAGGAAGTCCATGAAATTTCTTGATATGGCTGGAATGCACCCAGCCTTTTCTCCCTTCGATCTTCACAGCTGTTCTGGTCGTCAGCAGGACCAACTTAGGAAGCCTCCACCTTGGCTCCAGTTGGGTTTTCCGATCGAAATTCCTGACGAGAACATAATCGCCGGGAATTACATCATGAGGTTTCACCTCGGTGTTGTCGGGAAAAGCTGCGACTACCTGTGAACGACAAGATTGTAGTGCAGACATCAAGGAAGCCAGGTAATCTGTCAGCATATTACAGTCAACATCAGTTATTTTACGGGGTATAGGCGTCCCCCACATATTCGGTGGTCTACCAAAGATCACCTCATAAGGGGATAGCCCTGTTCGAGAGTGTGCTACCATCCTCATGTAAAATAGCGCAACTGGTAAAGCTACTATCCAGTCCACACCTTTTTCCTGACTTATTTTAGACAGTCTGATTTTTAAAAGTTGATTATGTCGTTCCACGAGACCTGCTGCCTCGGGGTGTCGGACACAGTGGAATTTCCACTGATATCCCAACAAAAGCGAGACATGTTTCATTAATTCGGATGAGAAAGGCTGGCCGTTATCTGAATATACAACACGTGGTAAACCGTACCGTGGGAAGAATTCTCGAACTAGCTGCTTGGCAGTAGTCGGGGCAGTGTAATCTGATACGGGATACGCCTCTGTCCAACGGGAGAGAGCGCAGACAACTACGAGAACATATTTGAATCCTCGACAACGTTCCATCTGAATATAATCCATCTGGAGGACTTCAAAAGGATGGTCAGGAGGCTGAAATCCACCCTGCTCTACGGGAACACTCTTTCCTGGATTAAACTGACAACATATCATACAGGTACGAACTTTTTGTTTAGCTGCTGCTCGTAAATGTTTGTTGAACCAAATGTGCTGAATGCTGTCTAGCATAGCCTTCTCTCCTAAATGTGCTGGACTGTGAACTGTAGCTATAATGGCTTGAACCATGGAATCAGGGAGAAACCATACAGATTTCTCCTTCGTCATCCATCCTTGATCTGTCTGGATCCCTCCTAGTTCAGTCCACTTCTTTATTTCTTCTGCTGTGGCATGTGTCTGTATGTCAATTACGTCAAGTGCGGGATCCTTAATTGTCATACACTGTGTTGGTGTCTGAACTATTGGCTTTGTCATGTCTAATGTGTGATTCTGAGCAGTCTGTTTAGCTGTTCTGTCAGCTAAATCATTGCCTTGAGAAATGATATCAGTAACCTTCGTGTGTGCTTTACATTTCATAATCGATATAGCAGTGGGTAGATGTATTGCGTCTAACAAGGCATGAATGAGGGGTCCGTGCTGAATGTGGGCACCATGGGAAGTTAAATAACCTCTCTCTCGCCACAGCACGCCGAAGTCGTGTACAACTCCGAATGCATAACGTGAGTCAGTGTATACATTAACTTTCTTATTTGTGGCTTGAATACAGGCTTGTGTTAGAGCAATAAGTTCTGCTGCTTGGGCTGACAAAGTATCTATACAATTTGTCTCAATAACTTCAGTGTCTGTTGTGACTGCATACGCGGCCACTAAATCTCCTGTACTTGTTCTCATGCACGATCCGTCTACATACAACGTCAGGTCTGGATCTAACAATGGAACGTCTGTCAAGTCTTGTCTAGGTTTCGTCTTTATTTCAATGATTTCAACACAATCATGAGCTAGTGGGTCTGTTCCAATTACAGGTAATAGTGTAGCAGGATTCAATGTATTACACCGTCGGATCTCTATGTGTGGTTGAAACAATGTCAGTTCATAACCGGTAAGTCTTGCTATGGTCAAGTGTTGTGTTTGTGTTCGGTTCACAAGAACCTCTACTGCATGTGGTACTTGTACTGTCAATGGGTGTCCTAATACTATGGCATCGCTTTGTCTGATTGCTAAAGCTGTCGCTGCCACTGATTTCAGGCATGCAGGCAAAGCCTGAGCTACGGGATCTAATGTACTGGAAAAATAAGCACATGGTTTGCGTGATCCTGCTTGATCCTGAGTGAGTACTGACAAGGCAGTACCTTCGCGTTCTGTAACAAAGAGTGTAAAATGTTTGCTATAACATGGTGTTGCTAAAACAGGTGCTTGACATAAAGCTTTCTTTAAGCTCTCAAAAGCTTGTGTATGTTCCTGAGTCCAAGGGAGAACAGTCGATGTGGCTGCCTCCTGTGTGGTTAACTGAATGAGTGGTTTTGCTAGAAATGCGTACTGAGGGATCCACTGCCTACAATATGAAGTGAGGCCTATGAAAGCCCGCACCTCCTTTTGTGTCTGGGGTATTGACATGTTAGCAATTAACTGGATGCGATCTGGTGTAAGCTGCCTTCCCTCCTTGGACAGCGAGTGACCAAGATAAATAACTCGCTGGACACAGAATTGCAGCTTAGAAGGAGACACCTTGTGCCCCTTGTCGGCTAGGAAATGTAAAACTGTCAGAGAAGCTTTTTCACATTCTGGCTCGCTTCTCGCTGTGATCAGCAGATCATCGACATATTGAAGCAGTGCAGTATTGACTGGCATGTGGATACTGTCAAGTTCTCGTTTCAGTGCTTGGCTGTAGATGCTGGGGCTTTCTGTGAATCCTTGGGGAGCGCGTGAGAATTTAAAACTGCGCCCATTTAAACTGAATCCGAACAAATATTGGCTTTCCGGATCTATTGGGACGCTGAAAAAGGCATTCTTGAGATCGATTACAGTAAAGAATGTTGCTTCGGAATCAATTGCTGTCAACAATGATGATATATCAGGGACCACAGGGAATTGTGGTACAATGCACTTGTTTAGTTCACGCAAATCAATAACCAATCGGTACACCGGTGGGGCAGTAGGATCAGTTCGTTTAAGAATCGGAATTATCGGTGAATTACATACATTGGAGTCTGTTTCTACAACTACTCCCTGGTCAATCAGCTCATCAATGATTTTCAGCAAAGCCACTACAGCATCATGCGGTAACTTGTATTGTCGCATTCGTGGTAGTACCACTCCTGCTTTCAGTGTGACTCGATAGGGTGTAATGTTCATGCAGCCAACATCCGTAGGGCCTTGTGCCCATAGATGTACTGGTAAAGTCTGTAGTCGGGGATCCATGTCTCTAGACACATAGTGACCTTTAAAATCACGTAAAAACAACCTTACTCCTTCCGGAGAACAACATATTATGGCTCCTAGTGCTTTCAGAGTTTTAATTCCTAACAGATTTTCTGGGCATGATTTAGTAAGCAATAAATCTGTAGTTCGTGTCAAAGGTCCTATCGTAAGTGGTAGGGGCTGTGATACTTCATTAACAATAGGTTTTCCTGAAAAACCAAGGGAAACATTTTGAGAGCCTGAGAGGGGTGCCCCTGGAACTTCACTACGTTTTATGGTTGTTCGACTTGCCCCTGTATCGAGTAAGAATTTTCTATCTTGACCTAATAATTCACTATGTACATAAGGTCCTTCTTGATCTACAGGGATCTCGATAAGCGGTAAGTCAACTTCCCTCTCTAGGCTGGTTCATGCGTAACGCTGATACTCAGGGTATTCATACTGTGCAGTCTGATACATTTGTCGTGTTGTGGTTTGTGTGGCAGTAGCAGGCAACGGTGGTGCAGCTGGCACAAACTGTATGGGTTGCTGTGAGGCTGGCATGGACTGTCCATGCTGCATAGCTCCTTGTTCATTCTGATCTTGTCTAACTAATCGTGGTCTCTCCTTTGCAATACCTGTAGCTATATTACGCTTCAGGACTGGACAATCGTGTACATAATGGCCTAGTTGTTTACAGTAATTGCAGGTTCCCTTTACAGGAACTGCAGAATCACCAGAATGTGTCACACCCTTTTTGTGACCATCTGCTGGTACTGTCTGAGAAACTAGCATTTTCATTTTTGTATCCTTCATGCGTCTATGCTCGTGTTCTTGTTCATCCCTAATTCTATTGTGATGATACTGTAACATTTGTAGCATTTGCGACGGAGTGTTACTTTGCCAGGTACTCTCGAATTTCAATATTCTATTCTTCACTGGAGGCAATGCATTTTCCACTAATTTTGTCACAAATAAATGTGGATATGAGTCACTACTTGCTTTTATACCACTATTTATACCAAAACATTTTTCAAAACGAGCATAATAATCGCTTGTGTCTTCATCTTGCTTTTGTTTGCAGGCTGTGATTGCACCCCAATCTTCCTTTTTTGTAGTTAATAAACGTGGCAGTACCTGTACTAGTAAACCTGGTAACAGTTTAACTTTATCCCCGAGCCCTGAACCTGCAGTTCGGCCCCTTTCTTCCTCTGCTAATGCTGTCCAGTCTATCTTTTGGTCACCCACTTCCCACTCTTTTTCTTTCAGTTTTTCATAAATGCCAGCAGGCAAAAGCACCTTTAATATCGTCATAATATCAGGAAAGGTGTACTCTCCCATCAGTAACATGTCTTTAATTTCTCGGTGGAAACCCGCTGGGTCTTTGTCATGACTAGGTACTACTTTTTTCATTTCCAATAATTCCATTTTTGATATGGGTGTGTAAACAAATACACGGTGAAACTCATTGTCTTCGCCTTTTATTGGGTGCACTTCTCGTAAAGGATTTTGTCTATCCATATAGTACGGCGCTCTTTCTCTGCGGGGCAGCGAGAGAGAATCCGGACTTACAAAAAGGACATACTGCTTACGTGACACTAATATCTCTTTAATTAGCTTGTTACTAGAACCTCTCCATCTGTTCGTGAGTAGTTCCGTTAATATATCAGGTAAAGGACCAGGGTCAGCATGTTGGCTCTTATATAATATGAGGAGTTGCTGAATCATATATATTCCAGCTAAACGTTGTTCATCTGCACTGAGATTAAAAAACGTGTGTGCTACGGTCTCATCGCCGTATTTTTCAGGACTGTCAATCCAGTGAACAGCTGATCTGGCTAATTCTTGCTCATCCATGGAATCGAGGAAGTGGTAACCCCTTCGTTCTCGTAGTATTTTATCTGCGGCTTGAAACGAATGTTCAGGAGACTTCAGATTTATTATAGGCGTCGGATACGTTCTGCTATTATTTGGGCATACTGAGTGTATGGGATCAGAAAAACATCTAGTATTTTCACAGGATCTTCCTCTGCCTACATAGGCTATGGTCTCTGACTGTCTTGCGGAATTCCCTGATTCGGACACTTCATCTTGCTCAAACTCGTCTGTTCCCAATCTTTCTTCATGAATACGCTCTATTTCTTTACGGATTTTTCGGCACATGGCTATTATACAATTTTGCTTATCGTGTCTCCCTTCTGATATATTCTGACTCCATCTTGTAAGAATAAGCATTGCATTCGGGTCTACCCCCGGGCGGTCTTGATTTCTGATCACACAGTTTATGAGGAAACGTAACAGTTCCCCCTGTATTTCTACTTTCTGGAATTCCATAGCTCTGTTAATACATCCTGGATCTCGTCCTGTTTGAACAAAATGATATATGTTATCTAGATGCGTAGTCATTCCTGGTAACCTTGCTAAATACTCTGCGGCTCGCCTGATACGTAATGATGCCAGGACCATTTCGTCCTCTTTACCAACCACCGGATCATATCTACAATTTACAAGGAGTTCCTTAAGCGTACGTTCACTTACGAATTTAGGTGTACGTGAATGCGCTGACTCTTGAAAAACAAGTTTATTTATTCTAGGTGGTGTAAAGGTAATGCTAGCACCTCCCGTGGCCCCATCTGGGGCGTCGGGTGTGAATGGGTTCGTTGAACGTGACACGGCAACTATGGGTGTCGATACCTCTGTAGAGTCGACTGCGGAGACAGATGCGGAAACAGATGTGCTTGCCGAAGCTTGTGTCGGGACTTGCTGTTGCACGGGGACAGATACCTGATCCTGACGTTGAACCCCTACACCAGACGGTCTATGTGGTGGGGCGTTAGCATACTCGGGAGCTGCGTCGTCTAGATATGAGGAAAGAAAAACATCTTCTGCGGTTCTGGGATGCCCTTTTGGATGTACCTTAATTGGAAATAATGGGGGTGGCAAGTCTTTTGGCATCTCTGGAGCAGCCTTAGGTAGTCCTTCGGCTAGAAGGGGATACATACCATTCATAAGAGCATTTCTTTGCCTATTTACTTGTTCTGATTTCACTCGGATACCTTCCTCAATTAATAGACTTTCTTGAGCTTTATTTGAACTTTCTTTACTCCTCTCTTCTTGTCTACGTGCTTTTTCTGTTCGTCTATGAGATTCTTTACGCCATAACTCAACAGCGTCTTTCTGTGACTGTCTGACCTTTCTTTTCCATAACTCTTCCTCTACTTTCATGATGCACTCTGCATCCCAGGTTCCCGCTGCGGGCCACCTTTGACTTTCCGGCAATCCCTTGGTATAGTCTACCCATAGATCAAGAAACAATATGGCATCTAAGCCATGCTTATGGTACATAAAATGCCCTGGAGTGTCCCTAGGAGGAATAGGAACTGCTTCTTCAAGCACCCCTTTTCTGGTAGTAATCTGTCTTAACTTCGAGAAGAGCGGCATATTGACAACTGATCTGATACTTACTCTTGAATTTACTTAATACGAAAAACACAATAATGAACAGTGAACAATGAACAATCATTCATACCACAATATGCAAGACATTTAAACACTTTAAATATTGAACATTAAATATTTTAACAATGACCGACAATGATGACAGTCTGCCTAACTAATCACCACGCTGAATTCTTGACAATAACTGCATACTTCGGAATACTTGATATACTGCTAAACAGTACATATACACTGCTAAACAGTGCAGACCGGATTTGTGTACCCAAATCCGTCTTGACCGGCACAACCTATGTGCGCGTCTACACGCCTCCCCGGCGATGGTACTCACCGAGTAGCTCCTTGAAACGGAAGGCCTCAGAGAATGGACAGGACTCGATGACTGCGGACAGCGGACCCTCTGGACATCGGGATTTCGAGAAACCTGGTGGGCCTCTGTATACCTCGGATCTTGCTCTCTCAGCTAGGCTCTGGTCGGGATACTTCGCACTTCTCACCGCCTCGTCTGGGTTGATCGCAGCCTCAGTCGCCCCCGCTTGACCGGAGGGAGCTTACAGGAAATCCTGCTGGTACGCGTTTATGGTCCGTCCAGCTGTGGCAGGAGACCGGGCCTGCAACGCACCGCCGGCGCGTGAGATGAGAAAGTGTCCCTATTCGGGCGCCATTATGTGGTAAATAAAATCTTCTTTACCGGACTGAATTTTATACGGGATCTTAAAATAAAGTAAAATAGCTCAAAATAACAAGAGGCAGAATCCGTGGTATAAGAGTTTCTAAATGGGCTTTATTCCATTTTAAATGGCCGACTCGAGTCAAGGCCTTCAGGTTCCGTCACCACGAGGGTTCAGGAAGTGAAGTACAATACTTTATTGTCAGACATGCATTTTTATAATAAGTACATTACAATGAAACGAATGTAGAAGGCGTAACATTTGATAAGAAAAGTGACAAAACAGGTACGTAATCGAAACTAGGCGTAATAAGGAATAAAAGAAACATGATTGGTTAGGATTATCAGACATAGGTGGATTTATAAGATAATACTTGGCATAGATGCGCGCGCAGCAGCATGACGTGTGGGTGACGTGCAACTAGGGGGTGAAGGGACTTGACATTTAGCTCTACATGTGGAGACGAGAAGTCTGGGGGGTCAAGTCAACCTAATCCCAAATCATATCTAACATCCTATGTTTAAAGAACTATGTTATCCACAAGGAAGGACTCTCGGACAGAATCTAGTCTATACTGACTGTGTGCGTGCACAAACGCCTAAGTGTCTATATGAGATGCGAGAGGCAGAAAACTTTCCATGGCAGCAAGGCTATGAATCACTTGCAGGAGGACGGAAAGGCTGAGTCCTTTGCTTGTGAGCTAAAGGAAATGTTTACCTAAATCACTAGACAGGAATGCATCGGCTGAAGAGCAAAATAGATAATTCGAAGGTGAAATACAGCTTCTTGGCAGGCAGGCGAAAACTGGCCGAGGCAGGCACCGTTAGCTGCACAGGGAGTAGGACAAAGTTCATGGATACAGATGCGAGCTCAAGCTGAAGCTGTCAAAGACAGAGAGCAGGGAAAGGCTTTGAGGACAGAATCGGGCCTACTTGCCTGAACTGTAAAAATGGAGTAACTTAGCCATATAAAGTCGGTGGCCTTTCATGCTTAGGAATCGAATATCCAGCCCATTGATGGCGGATCTGACAGAGAACATGTCGACGGTAGACACACATATGTTTGCGTCTTAGAAACTGGAACTGGAGGGAACATACATGTACTTGTAACATGCATATAGAACCGTTGGGGTCCAAGATAGGGGACATAACTGATCAGGAAAATCCACATTTCCACATTACCACTATGATCATTATTGTGGTATTTTAATAGTTCAGACTTCACCGCATGGGTAGTGGAGAGCCTCACATAAAATAGCAGATTGTATAGAACTAAGAAGTAGTACAGAGAGAACCAGTCTAAATTTGTGGAGGAGAATAAACACAAAACTATTAGGAGAGAAGAACAAGTAACATCTGCCACAGTATACAAGGATGGGTCCATTCATTATCCGGTTTCAGGTGGAGCCTGAATAGTGACATTTTAGAGCATTACGGAAGGCCAGAAAGTTGTCAAGGGAGGCTGTTCCAAGTTCTGGGAGCTTGACAGGCGAACGCCTGATTGATAGTTTTTGATCTTTTTGTCATGTGCACATGCTATCTTGAAGTCAGAGCAAGTTAACCCAGTTCGAGAGTTTTACTAGGAAGCGCTTCAGAGAATCTGCGCCTTGTGAGTTGGAGATCACACAGGCATCATATGCATGCTGATTAATGTTAATACCCTTTTCTTAGAGCTTAGAGCTCAAGGGTTCCATGCATAAGTTGAATAATAGGGGATAATGTAGAACCTGGGCCCCCCAAGTTTAATTGTTGTAGAGATTTAAAGTATTCTGAACGAACTAGGATGACAGGAAGGAAGGTTACGTTCCTGCACCTTACCCTCAATTCCCACTTTGGTGGATAGGATGGAAGGATTTCGAGGTTTATAGTATCAAATGCTGATGAAAGGTCTAGCAAGACCACGAAACAGGGATCAGCTCTGTCCTGGGTCCTGAGTGCGTTACCCAGTACTGCGAGAGCCTGTTTCTGTGTTGCATTTTGCACAGAATTCTGATTGGTGAGCATTTACGAGGTTATTTTCAAATATGTGTGTGTGCAAGACGTATTGAAACCGCCTTTTCATTTAATTTTTCGACAAAGGGTTATTTAGGCGCTGGTCTGAGATCTAACTGAGATGTAACTCCAGAGGTCAATATCGGGAATCTGGAATAAGGGTGAAATCTGACCTGATTTCAGTGAAGAAAGTAATGTGTCTTCTTCCAGTGAAATTTTGAAAATATTAAATATTTGAGGGGCACTGTCTAGGGCACATAAAACATTAACTCACAACACACTACTAAAACATAACACAATCATAAATCCCACATACCAGGTTACAAGTTTATTAATGGGTTCCTGATATCAGCTTGATAAGTTTGAAAGGTAAATGATAGCAACATAAAAGTGCACTGTTGAGATATATTTATTTGAAAATCCCTAAGACGTCTCCATGTGTGATTGTGTATACTTTGGCATGTTCACCTAGGGAAGTAAAAACTGCGGGTCAGCCCAGATAGTATTAAAACCATTGGGGTACATTTACTAAAGTTTTGAGCAAGTACTCGCGTGGTACACTATAATGCAAAATGTGGCAAAGATTTGGAAAAAATGTAATTACCGAGTTTTGTGAATACATAAACAAATCCTATTAAATAGACCTTGTTACGTGTAAATGTCCTCACTGCCTTCCCAATTAAACATTCTGTTTTTAAGCATAGAAAGCAGCAGTAATAGAAAAAGTGAGAAGAACCAGGATAAACATTTAATTCTGAACATCTGCATATGCCCATCCCCAGGCTGCTTAGCTCACCTCCTCAAACTTTATTGCAATCATGGAGAAGGCCTTAAAGATGGCGTCCGTGGGCCCTGTTATCGTCACAATCCTTTCTGGACAGGAGCCTTCGGAAATATTGATTCGTGCGCCACTCTGCCGAAGGAAATGTTCACGGTTTTAGCAGTGGTTCTTGTATGTGTGTAGGCTCAATACGCAAAGATCACAGAGATGCACACATTACGGTAGAGATCAATGTTAAGGATTTTCTATCTACCATTGCGGAGTAGAATGCAATGATAGTTTTCCCATCATCACTCAAGTTTAGTTTCATATACCCGAACGCCAGTAAAGGCAATGCCAAGTGACGGGTCTCAACTTTGAAATCAGGTTTTTGGTTTTGAACCAGTTCACGTCATTCGCTCAAGTGTTCACCCCTATTTCCTGATTCAGTGTATCTTGGCTAGGCCTGGGCGAAGCACTACGCTACGCTCGCGTAGTTTGCGAAGTTCGCGCTACTTCGCACTACGCGAACTGCACGTAGCACAGTGCGAACACGCGTAGCGTAGTGTTGCGTAGTGCTGCGGTCATTTTTTGCTTGCTCGCGGTCCTCAACGTCAAGTTGGCGACCGCGAGCAAGCAAAATGACATCCCGGCGAGACTTTTTCCTTGTTCGCGATCGCGAGCATGGAAAATAAACCTCCCGGCGAGATTCCCAACGCGAGGAGGTCAGGTTTCTCATTGCGAGGGGTCGCGTATGCTCGCGACTGCTCGCGATGAGAAACTACCAGTTCGCGTTGAGAAAGCTGCCGCTCGAGTAAAAATCTACTCGAGCAGCAGAAAACTACAGCTCGCACTGTGCAAGATGCCATTTTCAATGATTGCACAGTGCCGGTTGCTTGTCCGCACTGTGCAATCATTGAAAACAACATCTTGCACAGTGCGAACATGTTACTACGCAGTTCGCGAAGTGCTACGCGTAGCTCGCGTAGTGCGAACTTCACTTTGCGTAGCTTCGCGAAGTGCTACTTCGCGAACTACGCCCACCCTTAATCTTGGCACAGAATTCCGCAGAGACCCTGTTAATTAAGGCAAGCGCGTTAACACTGCCAGAAAAATTAAGACACCTTTGAATTACTATCATGTGGAATTCTCAGATCAGGCCAGCAGATGGCACCCTTGCACCCCAAGAATGGATGCAATTCTTTTCTGTCCAGACCGAAGCATGTCCCTAATGAAAGCTGGAACATGAATCAATACTTTAGCATAGCGCGCTTACCTCTTCTCTCATCTTCTTCACGGTCTCACCCTTCTATTAAAGGAACAAAAAACAGAACAAGCAGTTGGTTTAGCAACCTTTCAAGTGTGACAGACAAACAACTCAAGTACAGGCAGATCAATAATTCACTGACCTTTCCTATAATGCTCCCAACTTCCTGCAAAGGAAAAACAAAAGAACATATATTATGGATAACAAAAACATTGGGTATCGACAAGGTGATATAATGCCAGTACATCCTTTCATAACAACACTATAGTATTGGGTCAAAAGCAGACTTTGGTATAAACATTAAGGCCTGGATTTATGAACACTCTATGTCAGGGCTGTGCTACAAAAGTGATTCAAACCTAGTGCAAAATGCTGTGTAGGGATTTAATTTCTAAAGGAAATCTTTATTTACGTTGGAAAGTTGCCTAACATAACGCTATGCACTGTTTTGCGCCAAGGAGCGAATCATGGGAGGTACATGGGCGTTCCAATGAAACCACCCAACGGTTTTGACACAAATCTAACATTTGTGTACACGGATTTGCACCAAATAATTGCACCTGTTCATAACAGTGGAGCAAGTTTTAAAACTCCACATTGTTCCAAGTTTGTATGCGTGTTGCACTGTACAGCACACATTCGAAGTGGAAGAAGTATTAAAGCATAGTTTTTGTGCTCTACGTGAGCATCAGTGCAGGGAGATAGGAAAATAAGGGCATAAAGTAGATATGGTGCTGTTCTGATAGATTTCCCCCCTTCATGCAATGCAGTGTAGCACCTTTGATTGCTGTTCTGCTTTGAGATAAAATTTAGCAAACCTGCCCCTCAATTTATTAAGGCCTGGCAACATTATCTCATTTCTTGAGCTCTATGGACTCACGGAATCACTGGAATCGGCATATCCTAATGAAATTCTAAATAGGAAAACCTAGGGGCTTGGTATGTCACTTTTTCCCATATTAAAAGTGATGCGCCGGTCAGCATTATTCTTGTAGGTTCTTGTAAAACCGAATGATTCACTTAGGTTGGGGATCAATCATTGCTTGCTGGTTGAATAGAAGTTCACAGGCCCACAGTAAGAGTCCACTCTGATTAGATAGTGATGAAATCTACAGAAAAGACATATTTTTTAGTTGATAATAGATTTTGAAAATTCTTCAACTTTTTTGCAGATTTTTGAAATACTGGAAATGACCCACTAATTTTCTATAGCTGCCTGAATTTCCAGGCAGAGGGAAAGCATTCAAACGTCAGAAAGGAAGGAGGGTTGACAAGGGAAAAAGCGGTAGGACTGTAGTGGCAGATATTAACATAGACTAGCAACAGCTGCAGGCACTCATTTTAAAAGCAGTTCAACTGGCTGCAGACCTGGCTGAGCAGTGAGCACCTGCATAGTGGGTCTTTGCGCCATACCCAAGTTACTAGTTACTAGTAACACCAGCCCCTAAAACTGAATGCATCCAGCAATTTTGCGCTTTGGGTTTAGAAAAATACAAAGGGGCTCGAAAAGGAGGTGAGGGTGGAGATAGCAGCAGTGATGCAGCAAGTTTACCACTAGCCCTAAACCGCACAAGTCATATGGGCAATATTTCTAGGTTTGATAGAAAAAAATGCTATAATTGAGGGTGCAGTGGCCTCCTCACACCTTCGGAACCCGGTGCTCCCGTCCTTGCTGTGTTACTAGCTAGGCCCCTGGGTATCATGGCATGAGGAGAAAGAAATGCTGCTGAGCGATGCCTTTGGTGGCATGTGTGACAGACGTGGACCCTTAACATTAGGAGCGGCAAACAGTAGCAGAAGAGATGTGCGAGCGCCGGTGGAAGAGACCCTTCATATTTCAGCAATGTTTTTTCTAAATCTTCAGATATGTTGAAAATAAAGAGTGAGTGAATTCTGGACACTTTTCTCACCACGGAGTTCACAGGGAACAAAGCTGCAGTAGAAATCCGAGTAACAGAATGAAGCTAGTGAAAGCAGTGCCCTGTGCCCCTGCACTCCTCTGGCCTGTATACAATTCTAAATTGTACAGCCAGCGGTAGGGCATGGGAAGAGCAAATCCTACAATAGCCCTTTCACAGGGGTTTAGGTGGGATGAAAAAACTGGAGGGTCTCTCAATGAGGCGTGGCCGATGCAGTTAAGGGCGTGGCTTAAAAACATTTAAGCTAAAAATCTGTGCTTAGTATAGTGTGCCGCCCAACTAGTGTCTTGCCTCTTCTGTCACTGCATCCAGATTTATAATGCAACAAATACCATTACACCTACAACAAGCCAGGACTATTGGCTTTGTCAATGGTTGTTAGTTGTATAAGATAAATAAGCAACAACTATGGCTTCATTGTATATATTATTGAAAATGGATCGTTCTGAAATGATGAGACTGTTCAAGAATCATTACGAGTCTCTGAAGTTACATCACAGGCAGTGAAGGGTGGTACTGCTGCAGAGTTAAGATTTATTTTTATCGCAAGGGTGAGGGCAAAAATGGAGAGCCTGATAGGGACCTGTCTCAGCACCTGCTTTTTAGAACTACCAGTGATGAGCACCGGCAGGACCCGACCCACTTACAGTCCCGCCTTTACTCAATTGTGTTCATGTTCATGGCATTTAGGAGGAATGTTGCTCTAGTGTCATCACATTCAAAACGGTTATAATGCTGACTGTCAGTGTGACAACAGGGTCTTGGTTGTGCCCGAAAGCCTGTTTTTTATGCAATAAAGCAACATTATCTTTTTAGTGCAGTTTCCTTTTCTGCAAATCTTTAAAATATGAATACAACGTGGATGTTCCTCTAAATCTAATTTATTTAAAAAAAAAAGGTGAACATAGCATACACTATTGTCTGATCCATCTTTCAGTGTGAGACTATGGGTTTTGTATCCACCAAGACCATGATACTCATTTAATTGAACTTGGAAGGATAAGAGGTTGCGTAGACCCATCAGGATTGAAGCTTTTACCCTTTAGGTGATACACAGATCCTCACAGTGCACTCACTCGTACACCCGGCTTGTTTGCCAACCTCTCGGCGTGGCCTGCTGTTTTCCCCCTTTAGGCTTCTATACCGCTGCCACCTTGGCCTACAAGCCCTCCGTTTCCATCTGGATGCTGCAGTTCAGTCAATGATTCTCATATAATAGATGGAGTGATGGTGGTTTGCTGATTGGAAGTCTCACCTTTCCGTGCATCAATAGCCTGATGGTCAGGGTGACGTTGAGGCCGCCCTCGCCCATCTTCCCATCCTTCATGTTCATCATCACTGCCTCAGAGGTCCAAGTGGAATACTGATTTCCTTCCTGTGGGATCAACCTGTGGAGACAGAACAGACTTTGTTAGGACCTCTCTTTCTGAACTCATGTCAATGATTCAGGTCACGTAAAAGCATAATTTGATTTTATTTAGTTTTGCAACTGTGCACATATACTGTAGCATATACATAAAACCAAGGGTTGTGAAAATTAATACTTTAAAGAATACATGTTGTTCAAAACTAAATACACAAAAATGTGATAAAAATAATGTCCGATTAAGTCTTACGCCCTTTGACCCCTGAGGTTGCTTTCCAAACCCAAGTTTTTTCACTCACTATGCCCTTCTGGACAGAGGCCAGCCATATTCAAACAAGTCTTGGTCCTGCTCCAATAGGATTAGCCCATGATAAACTCCCAGGCCAGCTCTCTTTCATCCAGAACAAAAACAACCACAGACCGTTTCGGCCAGTAATTTCTAGCTTGAGTCCTGTGGCAAAGGGGAACCCAGCCCTGAGCATACTCGTTGACTTTGATGTCTCTCCTGCAATAAACAACGAAGCGATTGAAGGAATGCTTAAAGTCATTTCAGCCACTGGGGTTTGCTTAGAGCCACATTACGGGCAAGTTATTTTGCCCACTATGCCACTCTAGTCCAAAACGAAGGCAAGACCAATCATTTGGAAGATGCAGTTTACAATTGCACTTTTAATACATATTAAATATGGAAATGTTGCGGAGAATAGCATTTAAGCCAGCCAAAAAGGAAGACAAATAAACCGCCAGTGTATCATGCACCAAGAGGACATAGTAGATATGGCCATATTGTCAAAGTGTCGTGGTGGCCTTTTTTCAAGGCCTCATTTTGAGTGATGTGCTATTTCTCCCTCACTACAGAGTTACTGATGCCTTGGTACTTGTAACTATGGTGGTGGGGAAAATCTGGTCCATTATGAGGTGGGTGGGTACTTTGTTCACATCTGCAGGAGGTCAAGTTTCATCCAACTTTGTTAGAGGTTTCATAACCTCTTTCTGGATGCACCCAAGACTCACAAACTTCCAGGAGTTCTACTAGGGCACCCTTGCTAGATATTCGATGGGGACACAAGCTTCTCTACCCCTTATTCTTTACGGCCGTAGCCAAAGTCCAACCTCACTGGATCTGAATGTTCCTTCTTCCTAGATTACCATTTTTTATCATCCAAGATTTCCCAAACGACACACCAAGCTAGTGTCCCAGACCTATTGGGAGCTACTCCCAACATCTTAAGTACCAGGGAGTGGAGACTACATGGACTCAATCAATTCCTTTATGCTCAGCAGAAAGTGGGCAGACTTCCCTTCCTCTCCTTTCTGTCTTCTGAGAGTTAGGCGATGTTCTGAGTTGCGGGTGGTGGGAGCCTCAAGAAATAGTAGTAACCCAGCACTGGTTAGTATGGGGGTCTGTTGTTGCTTTATGTTTTTTCAGTGCTTACTGTGACGGAACCCTGACGAAGGCTTCGCTGAAACATGCATAGTGCCAACTTACCACCAGTTGATCTATTGCACCATGTTATTTTTAATGTACATCATGTAACAAATGGTTGTCTGATCATTTGACATGACTCCTAGGATAAAACAAATCACTAGAAGTAATCCAGAACTGATGTATTATATCTATATTCACTGACATTTTGTGACACAATAATACCCTTTTGTGTATATTTGGTGATATCTGTTTTACATATATAATGGTTTTTCATAAAACCATTGATATTTATTGAAAATGTATTTGTTTTAAAAAATAAGAAACAAATATTTAATAAATACATTTGATAATATCAGCACCATCGTATGTTTCTCTTTTAGATAATTTACTATACCATGTCCACACTATGTTTTTTTGCCCACACTTGTATTGTTTATCTTCTCGCCTAGGCTTTTTCTTTCAATAGTATGGGGTTCTTAACATATTCCTGCTAGAGTCCCACACTATCCCTTCATAACCGCAGCAGTTCTCCTGGTGACTGGAAAAAGCAATCCCTCCAAAAAGCCTGTTTTCTAGCTGCTTTTTATGATGGAAACAGACTGTTGCAGCAGTTAGAGCTCTACCAGCCTGTCCATGGGATGCTATATTAAAATGAGGTGCATCCCTTTCCCCATCAGTTAAAAGACTTGAACAGTTCCTGTTCCTCAGCTCCCTGATGAAGCGGAGCCACGCGGGATGTGAACAGGCCCACTTCAAAAGCAGGCCTACACTATATCTCTGTCCTTGCATAAATAAGACAATTTCAAGGGTGCCTGCCTAAGCCTGCCTTAGCTTTTATACAGCCATTTGTAGTCCTCTCGCCTCCCCATATTCCTGAGACAACTGCTGGTTGCTGTTTATGGAATTAACTTCTATCTTCCTTAGAGTAATCATTCAGCCGGTCAGCTGCAAAGTTGCAAATATGGGTGGGGAAAATCAATACTGTAGATCACATTGAACATCTGACTTTTATGCCATTTGTGCCAATTTTAGTCAACTTTAAATGGCCTGACATAAGGTCAGTTATGCCAGTTGGGGTTACTCAATAATTCTTCATTGGGAGGTACCATTGGAAGGGCTGTAGCAGTCTTCCAGTGGCCTGAGTAAAATTATCCCAGAAATCTAACTTCATTTTTTTAATGGGGAGATCACACATATCTGATCCCTACACTCCGGAAATCAACCCAACTGCATAGATTTAGGAAAGATAAATCTGAATTTCATTGCTTTGCGATGAAATTGTAATATTGTATTTTTTTTGTTGCATTTTCTAGACTATCTTGTAAGTTTCCTATTCAGGTCTGCAGTGTATCGAATCACTTCTGAGTGCCATTAAAGGTATTTCACACATTAGAGATTGAGCAATCACAGACCCTGTTGTGGAATGAAGACATTTATACTCCATTGTAAAATCTATGTTGTTCAAGTAAGAACATGATCCAATCAACGTATGGCATCTACACCTGCTGTTTATGACGTTGGATAAGTTCTCAGTCACCATTTTGCTGAAAAACAGATACTTCATTCTAACCTGGGTGCCATGAGGCTCTCAATGGGCTGTTAAGCATCACTTCGCCAGGTGACTGAGTCTCCGAGCATCAACTAATGTATTTCTCCCAATTACTTCCTTTACAGCTTTATGTGACTTCTTCATTTTATAACTCACTTTTGTTCTACCCGGTAGCAAAGCCTGACAACAGATCAAACTATGAACATTCCAGGAGACTTATGGAAAAAAGACCTGTCCAGGATAGATCTCCACTGCAGGTCCCATGCATGGGCAGTGACTGACACATAAATGCTGGAGAGGGGCTCATTGCTTCCATCGGCTGGACTCACACTGCCATAACATACTTTGCAGCACAACCCATGGTCAGTGGCATAGCTAGACCTATTACGTTTGCAGCCTAATGCAGGTAAGAGTGGGGAGGGTGCCGGTCGATGGATGACTTGTTCCGGGGGATGGGGGGTTGGGTGAATTGGCGGCCAACAAACGACTTGTTCACGGGGGGATGGTGGTAGTCAACAGACACAACTTGCTCACCTCCGCTGTCCCCAAAAAGAGTGCCATCAGGGCGACCCTCCCCCCCCCCATTGGTTCCAAATTGATCAAAAGGCACGTATGGTGCCTTACAAAACTTCTAAATAAATTGAAAATTGGATTGAGTCTGAATGTAATTATTTTTCTCTCCTCTTTCCGTTTTATGTCCCTTTGCTTTAATAGTCTCTTGCCTCGGGCAGCTTAAACAAAGAGACATCTGCCTAACCAGATTACTCTGCTGAACTGCAGTGCCATCTGTCACTCAGAGTGACTTCACTTGAAGGGACATGAAGAAGAGTGTTCAAATGGCTGCTTGAACTAGTTGAACAGAAAAGCATGGATGGAGCTAGGGAGGGTAAATCTATGTCCATTCTAGATGCGGAGGACATCCGAACAGTCCGTGAGCATCCAACAAGCATTAGCACGCACAAAATACCTAAATACCTTAAGTTTAAAATAATTTGACTTGGCTCTACAATTACGCATCCTCATATGGCAAACACACCAACACGCCCGTGTCACAGGTCGTGGGGAGTTGGAGGACCGCCTCAGGTAAATGTATATAGAACTGCTGGATTTGTGGTCACAAACAAATATTAACATCAACATAAAACATCCCCATTTGCAGACACTGTCAGTCCTTATGTAGCTGTTCCATTTGGCCTGATCTATGGTTGGAGGGTTTGGTACCAGAATGTTAAGAACTAAACATTGTGCTGCAAAAATATCGTAGTAAATCTCTTGACAAATAAAATATCGACAATGTAGGTATATAAAGGTAAGAAGAAACTCGAAAAAGTACCCCCTGCCTTACCTGATAAGGATATTGCAAGTCATCCAGGAGTTCTGTGACCATACAGAGGAAGGAGGCCCAAGGCTGAGTTCCTATATAAGGTTGTGGAACTCTAAGGTCATTTGCAGTATCCTTATAACGTACAGCAGGGGTACTTTATTCCTTATACCGCTTCCCACAACCCACTGAAATCCTTTATGTAGTGCTCTTTCATATGAAAGAAATAGGATGCTTTTAAACATACAGGGCCCGATTCACAGAACTAACTTAAGACAAAATCCTAAACTTACTACCATTTTGGTATTCACAGAAGGCACTTACTCATTTTGGTATTCACAGAAGGCACTTACTCATTTCGGTATTCACAGAAGTTAGGAGTCCTAACTTTAGGACTCCTAAATGCCTTCTGTGAATACCGAAAGTCTTAAAATTAGGATTTTTCTCAATTTAGTAGTCCTAAATTTAGGACTCCTAACTTTAGGACTCCTAAATGCCTTCTGTGAATACCGAAAGTCTTAAAATTAGGATTTTTCTCAGTTTAGTAGTAGTATAGTTAGGACTCCTAACTTTAGGACTCCTAAATGCCTTCTGTGAATACCGAAAGTCTTAAAATTAGGATTTTTCTCAATTTAGTAGTCCTAAATTTAGGACTCCTAACTTTAGGACTCCTAAATGCCTTCTGTGAATACCGAAAGCCTTAAAATTAGGTTTTTTCTCAGTTTAGTAGTTGTAAAGTTAGGAGGTCTAACCTTAGGACTCCTAAACTGAGAAAAATCCTAATTTTAAGACTTTCGGTATTCACAGAAGACATTTAGGAGTCCTAAAGTTAGGACTCCTAACTTCTGTGAATACCGAAGTGAGTAAGTGTCTTCTGTGAATACCAAAATGAGTAAGTGCCTTCTGTGAATACCAAAATGGTAGTAAGTTTAGGATTTTGTCTTAAGTTAGTTCTGTGAATCGGGCCCGAAGAATATAATTAGAATCTCTAGTGCAAAACTAAACACACTGAGAAGTAAAATATGTGTTGCAAAAAGATATAAAAATCGTTGTAATACAAGTCAGATTTAAAAAAACTCTGAACCTCAGAAAGTGTAGAAACATGCATCGAGATACTATCCTTTCTATACTTACCTAAGCGTGAAAAAACATAAACATGTTCAGAAAGATCTCTTTTCTGATTATCACTGTTCAGCTAGAAAAATAAAGCAGTAAAAGAAAAAGCCATGTTTCATTTTCTAAAGTGTAGCTTTAGTTATCTGAGTAACCCTGCCAGACCCTGAGCTATACTGGCTTGCTTTTCAACTGGCCCTGGTGCGCCATTTTTTACAGGCAACCCTGGAAACCCTTAGCTAGGTTGAAAATGCTTTGCTAGGAAACATTGGTGGCATGAGTACCCTCTAATCAGCAGATAAGCTTACACAAAGCGCATAAATTACTGCATACAGACTGAGCATTACCCAAAGGGGCACCACTATGGGCAGCGGGTCCATGATCATGAGCTTCTATGAACCCATATGGCCAGATTTTATACGGGTGGTATATATACATGGTTGATCAACTGCTGTCGACGGGTAAAGTTCTATCCTTTGCTGAAGCACATGCCAAATTCACACTAAACAATTCAGGCAACAGCGACAACTGTCCCATTCTCTGGTGGCTGTCCTCGGACCCACTCTTTTTACTGCGATCTCCCCTCGTCATACTTACGCACCAGGGGGAACCTTTAAAGTGGTGGTATTCTGGCTAGACAACACGTTACCTGAAGCCATACTTTCACCCCAGCTCAGAACTCCGCTAAAGGGCTGCTGGTTGCACTGCCTACATCTAGACTTCACTGACAGTAACTTGAGAGAGGTCCTAATGCACCACGACAAAAACCTTAGGGAAGCTAGGTTAAATCTCAGATACTTCAAAATCCTTCACTAACGCCATTGGTCCCGACTCAGACTGATTCAAGTGAACACATCCACTTCCTCAGAATGCTGGAGGTGCCGTCAAGGCGGACATTGACATAGCCCACATTGTTTGGGAATTCCAGAGACTGACATCTTACTGGGCCACAGTCTGGAATCTGGATGTCACCCATCGCTGAAGTAACAGGAGATTTAGTAAGCTCCACTACCCTTTTACACGGCATGTCCCTGTATCTGGAGATCACCCCACACCTGGGACAGTGGTTTGGTGTGGAACTTGCGGTTTCTAAAATATGCATCTTTCGCTTCTGGATAACCGGCCCATCCCAATGGCAGATTTGTGACTCAAAGAAATGTTTCTAATTGTATTCACTTAATGGAGTGGGGATTCTTGAATCACAAATGTCAGAAGTAATCATCATATAAACCCCACCACTGGTCATATAGACCATTGCTCGTTGACATGGAGAAAGTCCTAGGAGCATTTGTTTACATAAGCAGAGAAGACCAATTGGATTCCACAATAAAAAGTTAAAGAGAATTGAAGTGAGTTTAAGAGGATTTATTAACAAATTTAAATAGCTCCAAGTCATTCATTTATGAAGTATTTAGATTTTAAGCATTGTTATTACATGTTTAAATGGTTCAGGAGCCGATATTTCACAATAAGGAAAAATAAAGGTCTTTGACAAGAGAATAGGAATGCTTAAGCCTTTGAACTCAAGAAGTGGAGATAGGCAGAGGTGCAAAGAATCTTCTCAGTTTGGAGTCAGCAAGACACTCCTCTCTAGTCTAAGAAACTCACTATTATTATTCAACAATGCATCAAGCGGCAATGTTACAGCTTGTTCTCACTCTCAGGAACCAATCATATTACTTCGGATTTTGGGAGAAGGTAAACTCCCCTCTTTCTTAGTGCAACACAATGGTCCCTACATGGCTACGTCCTTGAATTGTTACACTGGACAGACTGTAGGGTACCGTCAGCTCTTCTCATGAGTCGCTCCCCCATCCTGGCATCTTCTCCTCCTTTCAATGAGAACCAGCTATAAGTCAGCTAATACATAACAATAAATTATTCACTGCCTAACCATAGGCACCTGGGAAAACAGCACCTGCACTGTAAAAACACATAATGTGCAAAACAACGGAAAAGCCCAGTCATTTTAGCCTTAAATGTGTAAAAGCCAACATTCAAGATGGCAATAGAAATTAGACTAACTTTAAGCTACATGCGTGTTAACTCGGGCGCAGCTCATAATGGCTAAATGCGGTGACCTACTACAGATGTTATAATTGGTATGTACATGTTGTATAACGATGCAAATCTCCTTTTATTAATAAATGTGTTTAGTTATGGAAATGTACAATTACGCTTCCACACTATGAACCAAAACACCAGGTGAACTGAAGCCTGAAAAGGTCTGGCACGTTTTCGTTGATCCATTCCGCCTCCATCTGTTCCACTCAGGACGACCTGCAGTTGGGCATTGAAGCCAGATATGTCCTTCTCTGAACTCCTGCTTGCCCAGTTCACGTACTGCCGCATCTCTTTGGATTCAGCTGAAGGATACTGGTCACAGGGACAGAGGCCAGCTCTGTGCCCAGGAGCAGCTCCATAAACGACAAGGAAAGGCTGCGTACAGTATTCCCTTGGTTAAACGTACACAAGTACAACACCGTATTGGTCAGGCGCTGCTTAAAAAATATTTTGGGAAAAAAAATTAAACTTGACTAGTGGCTACTTCTAAATTTTCGATGTGTCAATCTTGATGGGCAATATGACATATTTGTGAGTACTGGTGACCAAGTTAACTTAGAATTGATTTAGGATCCTTTTCACCCTAATCCTCCCATTCCCTTTAACATTAAATGCGCGGACGTGCCCCCGGCCCACACACGTCATTTGATCAATCTATATGATACTGATTATAGGTATGATTGGTGCTAATCCGCTGGCCCAGCAGAGAGAGCCGCCTGCACATTACTGCAAAGGATTTCAATATTCAGAGGGTGTGCACGCACCCTACTGCCCCCCACAGACGGTAGGCTCCGTGCAATGCGTGACACTGAATAGTACTCGGACCATTTTTTGAACTCTATTCCCTGATCCTCACAGACGTCTGCTTGTTCTCTGCTTTTAGGAGTCTGCCACGGGGCGGCTGTGTGACGCACATCACTCTCGTCTTGTGATGGGTCTAACTCTGATAAGTTTAGGCCCCAAGATACTAAGTAGGCAGGAAAGATCTTAAAATGATTCGCCCAGTCTAGCCCAAAAGGCACACACTGATAAGGATAGACAAATACACATTTTGGGACGTTTTTCTTGCGGACTCTGGGGCGGAACACAACTAGAACCTTGTTCAAGTCAAGTCAAGTCAAATATATGTTTATTTAGATCATAATCTTTAAACAATACAAAACAATTAGTGTAATTTAAAATTAGTTCACATCAATCGCACCGGCAATTTTACCGATTAAATATTCAGACCAAATTAAAACCAGATTAAAATCCTCTTGACCTATATGCATATCAGATAATAAATAAATCTCACTTCATTGTTAGTGGGTCTACTCCCTACGAAATTATAAAACCGGTTCTAGACAAGATATAAAATTATTTCATTATAAAATTCTAAAATATCAGTTCTAATTGATTATAAAACTCTGTACTGCCTTTATGAACGGGGCGGCTGTGTGACGCACATCACTCTCGTCTTGATGGGTCTAACTCTGATAAGTTTACGCCCCAAGATACTAAGTAGGCAGGAAAGATCTTAAAATGGTTCGCCCAGTCGAGCCCAAAAGGCACACACTGATAAGGATAGACAAATACACATTTTGGGACGTTTTTCTTGCGGACTCTGGGGCGGAACACAACTAGAACCTTGTTTAAATGTCAATGCGATGGGACGCTCTGGTGAGTTCAAACGGCGTTTAATGGCGTCCATCGTAAACAGAGGTTCTATTGTCTCACCAGCTTCGCATCCACGCACATTCATGCATCGAGGCAGAGAATTCGGAACACAAGAGCGGGTTGTCGTGTTTTTCGCTCATAAATGCACGCTTGTTCTCTGCGCTAACAAAGACAGCACTTCATTACAAACAATGGCCACAATGAATTAACCCCTGCTTGCTAATGAACGACACGGGACAAATAACGGCCGACTGTCTCCTCCGAGCACCCATCGCCTCATGATGTGGCCGCAAGATGTGAGTCTCTGCTCGGGATACTCCCGGCATCGAACATCTGCAGGCTTCACTGTCTGTATTCAGCTTTTCCTTATCATTTTTTTTTTGCCTGTGCATTTGTCTTGTGTTATATTATTTTTCGAGTTTATGCATCAATATTTTAAAAATGCACGCCTTTCTTTTAAAACAACCAGAATAAATGATTCGATCGATTTTGTACACATTTGAATGCATTCATTTTAGGCTAAAAAACAACACACAGTGAAAAATGAATACAGAACTTTTTAACGACATCTCACAATCGCAGCTCATCCATTGATGGTTTGGCTGAACAAGAGGCTGTTGTTGCCATTTTGCCTCAAAAAAGGCAGGTGCCAGTAAACACAACACATTCGAGTTACAGAAAAAAAAAGTCGCTCAGTGCAGCCAGGGGAATTTAATTTGCCTCTGCTCTGTTAAGTACAGCTAAGTCTGGAAATAATCACAGCAAAGATGCAGATTTTCCTGTGACAACAAATGACAAGGACATCTGTAGCCAAATATGAAAAGAGCCCTTTGAGTTGGGTTCAGGACATGAGCTGATTAGACAAACCAGTGGCATCTACTTAATAGCCCAAAAAGGGATGACAAATATATGCTTCTCACATACAACAGCGCTCAGCTTATGCTCCTGCGCATCATCAGTGAAGGTCGATTCCGGCGGAGATAAAAACAACACCGGAGTTATAACATGCCCTCGCTTGCCTCAGGACCACAAGACAGAACAGCTAAGACAGTTTCTAGGCCTAATGTTTTAGAGGGATTTTGGAATCATTTAAGAATTATATTTGAGAATAATTTTGCTCTGCAGTAAGAATTCCTGGGTTTGATCTTCAAGGTATGCAGAAGGCTCCGATGTGCAAAAAGAGACGATCTGAATGCTAGGATGTAGTTCCAAGCACCTAACTTGGAAAGGGTTTTGGTGAATGAGAGCACTGCGCTTAAATCTCCACCTATCCGCTACCCTATTGTGAAACCTAAGTTTTATAGTTTGCATTGGTGTGGCACTAGAGAATCATTGATGGAATCTTTTCTGACATGTGTATCATGTCCTACATAAGGTCAGTAAAAATATTGGCCCATTGAAGATAACACTAGAAAATCTACATCCAATGAGGTGATACTGTTGTAAAAGATGTTTAGGAGGAATTTTTTATGTCAGACAATATTTCTGTAGACAATATTCCACCATACAGTTATTCGCATTAGGGAGACAGAGCACCCAATGTCTGGGAAAAGCACATTATATTGGGTTGCAACAAATCATGGCATAGACAATACTACTGAAATGGGGTGTATTGGCATCTAGCATGAGGGGACAGAGCACCGTAGAAGGTACATAAAGTATTCTGTTGCACTTTGGGGAAGAAGTGTGCTGGACACCTGGCAGCCACTGGCCGCAGGAGCTGGGGCAAATGTATGCGTACGATGAATTTGTAAGTGCATAAGACCAGTTACATAGGTCAACCCATGTATGACATACAGATGACTTTTCAGGGTGTACCAGGTCTCCATCAAACAGTTTATTTGAAAATAGAATGGCTAATTGTCAAAGCCAATAGGATGTGACTTTAAAAGGCGATTGCTTGGCTACTGACTTTGAGAATGTTTGTTTGCAACAAAGCTCCCGTACCACGATGCATGAGTGCACATGCTTTAATGGATAGCTCTCACGTTCATCTCTCTAATTATGGTACCATCCTGAAATATTACCTGTTAATTAAAACCTGGCTTAGTCAACTATGCACACATTGTTTTCAAAACAGACTTAACACAATTAGGCACATAAACACAAGTTAACATAGAACTCCTAAATGGTCAACTCTCATTGAGCACATGCATCTATACAAAGCTGATTCTAATGCACTCTTCTTCAAACCAGCACAAATTTAAGGCCTCGACGAAAAGGGCACACAGGAAAGCATATTCATCCAGAGCTGTCTTTTATAGGTCATCAAGGCCTCCTTTGAAAATCCTGTGCTCGCCCTTAAGACCCTAATGGCAAGCCGCTGTCCAACTCAAGAGACTATTACCATTCTGGTAAACCATATCATGAGTTTCTGGTCCGTGGATTTGCTGAGATGTGGGCTTTTTTGTGGTGAACCACTGCCCTAATGGTGGAAAAAGACAAGAACTAAAGTGGATGTACTTGCAAGTGATGAACCTAAAATATTTTTGGTGGAAAACCTTTTGCTTGTAGATTTGTGGTGGTAACAAATCCTCTTTGACACTTGTATGCTCGTACCCAAGCCGGGGTACCAGTGGACCACGAGGCCCGTTGCGGTGCCATTCCCCTTGGACTATCTCCATAACGGACCTCGTCGTTCCTTGCTTTAGCAGCTTGTCCGTCACCTCCATTCCCCTCGGTGGGCACAGCAGCAACAGCAATGCCAGACTTTGCTAACCTATTCAAACTCGCTGCCTGTTCAGGACTGGTCATCAGGGGAGGTACCTCCCATTAGCATCCGGTTGTTCTCTAGCGCTCTACCCGCCCCATGCCACTCACCTTCCAACAAAAGGCCAAAACATCTTAAAACCATTCTTTTAATAATTTTGGGTATTACAATTTTATATCTTTAGACAAATTGATAGATATGGGGGCGGGCAGACAAGAGCATCATTTATTGTTTTTTTCTGGTTTATATCTGTGATAACCGGGGTACCCTGATTACAGTAAACACCTCTGAACATACATAATCGGTCAGGTTTTAAAGAAATGCCAAGTCTACGAATTCCCAGTTTAACAGTAAATAGCGTGACTTTATAGGCATTATCTGACTCTACCTTTTTTTTAAACCTGGAGTGATATTTCCTGCTCGCCTGTTAATACAGTAACTATTTGTAATGCGCGTGACGTCAATGAAAAGACGATGCCTCTCCTCAATCAATTATATCCAAAACGCTCCAAGTCGTAGAGTCTGTCCTCGTGGCGAGGGTTGCTCCTCGTGGACAAGCCCTGCAGTCTGCAGATAGACACACAACCCTCACAGCCCACCCCACGGTCGGAGTGACGGGGCGACCTGCTTGTTCGCGGTAATCTCCGGCACACTCCAGAAGCTTTCCTTAATCCCTCAGTCCGTCACCCCGCCACAAAAGGAATCCGGCAACTGCGCAAACTGAGCGCTCGAGACTGATAACATTCCCCTCATGGAGCTGACCCGCCGCTCAGTTATTTGTAGCTGCGTGTCCGAGGTGGCGAAGTCAGCGTTTATGAGTCGCGAGGGCCAGTCACTTAGGAAAAGCTGGTAAAGCTGCGGGGTCTTCGCGCCTTTTCTTTCCTTCTCTTGGATTCTGCTTTTATCGTCATGTTGCACATGAAGAGATTCTATGTGTGTATCAGCTTCTAAACATGCTTCGAGATACCAGATACACAGATACTCACCTGCTCTTGAGCCCCATTTCATAAACGTTTATTCTGGCGCATGCGCTGTTTAGCGCTGCCAGCGTAGGTCACTGGAACGTATGGTGACCACTTGAATCCAGGTCATCTCAGATACTTGCTCCAGTTCGGAGTTTTTTACCAACAAATCATTGATATCAATTGTGTCAGTCTCAATAGTTCAACGGAAGCAAATCAAAACTAAAACACTAGGCTGGCATACAAAACCCAGGACTAGAAACTATGTCTTTAATGGCATGGAATGAGGAGGTCACCCGTTTTTTTAATTTTAATTTTTGCATATTTTATATAGCGCTAACTCGACCCGAAGGTATTGGAGCGCTTTACATAGCACCGTATTTACATTACACATTCAGGCACGGGGAGATTAAGTGATTTGCCCAGAATCACAGGATGTGGACGCGACATCGAGGCTCGAACCCTGGTTTCCTGCACCAGAGGCGGCAGCGCAGCCAACGGACCACACCCTTTAACGTGGGAAATAGGCAGACGCTATCATTTGCAGTATGTTGCTTTGCGCGAGTGAACACGCTAGATACACATGGGTCTTCTTGAGCGGACATCTTGCTCTGTCAGGTGAAAGACTAACACTGCACAGCTGGGATTGGCAATTATGCATCCTACATATATCCAGCTTTAGGGATCACTATAGCGCTAGGACAGGGTAGCACTCAGCGCACCAGCTGCCTAGGCACAACTGTCAGTCATTTGGCCTTCATCACACTTTTACTTTGTTTTGTGTAATAGAATGCAACGGAGCCCTATTTCAGACCTTGAAACTGGTAATCCCTGGCTTTTGTAGCAGAGGCTTTAATCCGACACAATTAGCGGAAGTCCAGCACAGATCTTTCACGGTGTCCTACAGCGGTGTCCGATGTCTGGACGCACATGCCCTTGATTTACGACATTTTTTCTCTACAATCAAAGCCTAGGGCACCTATCATATAGGCAACTCAACTATGCCGGGCAGAATGATGTCGAGAATTTGCCATTTTACTTTAAGACAAAGAGATGAGAAAGCAAAAATCGTGCTAGAAATCACTGTTGGTTATTCCTTTGCAAAGGAACAACTCAAAGAAACTGACATTTCGCAAACATACATAAATGTTGCCCGTTTTGGCAAAGAAGCCGATGCATGGCGGACAATGTACTCATACAGCAAAGATCGCATTCAAGGGGACTTCCAGTTGTCTCAGACCCAGGCGCTGGTTTACTAAGCACAGCAGGCTGTCTAATCACTGAAAAATCAGGAAACTGCCCATTTGAGAGAAGGCGAGGACACAAAACAGATACATATTACACCAGGAGCGAGATGTTTGCCAGAGTTACATATAAATCAAGTATTTGCAAAGCCAAAGGTCTCACCTATACAAGATCTATTGGCTTTGTCAATGTTTTGCTAGCCATGTTGCACAGCAGCATGGCTGATGGTAAAATAATTAAGTGATATGATTCGTATGATGCAGTCAGACGCCATAGCACCTTTTTTTTATTTCAACCATGCTGCACAGCAGCTACACTGCTGTGGAACATAGCAAAAACAAACAGTGACGAAGCAACAAGACATCGCATAGTTGAGATCTATTGGCTTTGACAATTCTTGTTTGTCATGGCCATCATTTATACATGTCTCCTTGTACATTGTGATTACTTGACTGCATTATTTCATAAAAACAATAAACTTCAGTGGAAACAATCACTGGCAAAGCCAACAGGTCTGGCGTTGGCTATTGACCTTTGAGCTTTGACAATGCTTATTTTGTTTGTGAATGACAGCACGCACTGTATGGTCGCCATAGAGACCGCTACATAGCACCCATCCACTTGCTTTTGGGCACCTTGCAATGAAGACTAGGCAACTACCTCATAGGCTGTTGCTCCTTCTGAGAGACTCATCTTGCACTCTTTTACCAGCTGACCCGGGAGTCCCAGCTAAGGACAGACAGGAAAACAGAAGTTTCTGTTTGATCCAGTAGGGACATGAAAAGTGCCAAGGGCCAGACCATTTGCATCTCCCAAATAATGTAAAAGCAAAACAAGATGTCCTTTCCACTTTTAATTTTAAATCTACTTAGAGTAACAACTATTCATGCAGTCTGCAGGTAGAAATGGCATAATGTATATTTGTTTCATGACGCTTTGATGACAGTTTGTCTCCATGTAAATATCTGTAGCAAGTGACCAGTAGAAAGTGCCACTAAATGTGAACACATTTCTATGGACTTTTTTTGTCGCTCCCTCCTGCCCTGACATTCTGAGTGACCTGTTCACCCACAGCACATGACCCCCGCTGCAGGAAACTCCAAGGTCCAGAGCAGGAAAGGCGCTGTCTGGGAAGTCCCTTAGCCTGGGGACATCTCTGAGAACTCTCCACAAAGAGGCTTCTGGAAGGGGCATCAGCCCACAGCTGCCGGGGGCTCAGTCTCACGCGTCAATGGCATCACTCTGTCTCAGCTGCTGCTGATTGAGAGGTCAAACACTGAGCTCCAGATTCCACTTCAAACAGTGTCTGCTTGTTTCATGTTCGCATTCTCCAAATACATAGCGTCTGAAGGACGCGCATATTTCTTCGGCGCTGACTTCTCTGAGCCCACGAATCCAGTCATTCTGGAGCGAGCCCTCCCCTGTTTTTTTCTCACTGCTAACGTTGACTACCCCCCTCCCCAACATTGAATCAATTTTTTACTCCTAACGTGTGCCATCAAACGTCATGTTACATTTTAAATGTCGTGGGAAATGTGGAGCTTTAGAAACAGAACTATGATAGTAATCCTGATCTGTAACCTATTATAGATTGTATTTGACTTGAGGCATTTAAATTCCTACTGCCCCTTATCCAGGACCAGACACATGCAAGTTAATGTACCAAACATTTTACGAGTGCCCAGGTTAAATGCGATATATGTGGTAATTAGTTTTTTTTATGGCAAACATAGGACCCCCATTTTTCCCCAGGTAAATATGGTCAGGTCAAACCTTCAGAAATTTACTCAGTGACAAAAGCTCAGAAAATACCAGGACTTGTGAATTTTGGCACAGTTAGCACCACAATTCATGTTATTTCCCATGTTTGTGAACGAAAGTTGTAATTTGAATAATGTATTGAATTCCATAAATAAAGATCTCCGGAGTATTGCTAATTTTTCTTAATGTAATTAACACTGATCCAATATTAGGATCCTCATAATCAGGCCAGTAGGGTTTAATGTTGTCTCTGTTTAACCAGGCAATAAGGACACATTAGCTCTCTGTAGGAGTAATTTGCCACCCTTTGCTGGCGGCGGCCTAGGCAGCTGCAACAAATCACCATGCTGTCCTTAGTGCTATGTCTAAAACTGATACTACAAACAGCATGAGAGTGATCACTGCTGACAATCTATTGTTTGCAATTTGGGGATCATCCCTCTACTTAATTGTAGCACGCTGAGTGCATGTGGTAAAGAATGACCCCACTCTCTTGGGATCACCACTGCCACTGGTCCAGAAGCCTGCAGCATTCCTTGCGGAGAAGGATGTCCCTGGGCCTGCAGAGGGAGCACTGTAAGGTTATTGCGACCGCATCCCTTAGAGCTCTGGGGCCCGCCGTGCATGCTGCTCCGCAATCCTGGCCTGGTTCCATCATGTAGGGACTCAAAGAACTTTCTGATCAACACGACGGTGCTCAGAGGGAGCCCCTTCTTTCTGTTCTTACCCATGGGAGGACATGCCTTCCTTCCGGGAAGTGACCAATCAGACCCCACTGTTGTATTTTCCCAGAGCACTATATACTTCGCAGATCGGTGTGCTTCATTCTACCTTTCAAAGGTGGACTCCCTACTTCAATGACCTCTCCCCAAACTCTATGTTCCCAGATCCATCTCAACAACAGCAGATTTACAGCTATGTCAATGGGCAGAGGCCCAGACTGCTGAACCACCACCAGCAACCATGGTGCAGCCATTTCTTATTGGAGACTTTCCCCTGGAGGGGTCTCGAATCTTCCAACTCTCCTTGGCTTATGAAGATACAATGCATACATTTAAAAGCCCCTGCTTTGGACCATCTGGCCTAGAGTGGGTTGGAGTCAAGTAACACCCATATCACCACGGTGGGAGTTCACAAACAAGCGTGTATCACCAACTCTTCCTTTAATATTTCAAGCTCAGGTGGCCAATCCTCTTCTAGGCCACAACTGCCGAACAGGACCTCATGTACAGTTGCTTTTCCACTATGTGCCCAAAACCCAGCTATGCCACTTTGAACAACATCAGTAGTCTATAGATCACTGGATGGACAGTAGAACATAAGGCACTTAGGCCTTATAGACCTAGTATTCGCAGATTTACCCGTAGATACAGAATAGGTGAATCCTTTGGATACACCAGGCACTTTGTTCTCCTTGAGTGGTAGGGTTTGCATTTCAGAATATGGTTGTCACAAATATCATCTGACATTCTCATTGTGCCCTACATATTGTTTGCACAAAAATATCGTCCTAATGAGTGTAGATTCTCTATTATAAAGATCAATGGGCCGATAATTTTCTAAATGAGAATTAGGACACAAAATGTATTCCAGATGGCATTTAGTCCGGAATACGTTGCGATTACACCTTCAAAAGTACAGACAAAATGGTTATTTTACCAGCAAATTGTTAGTCTTTTAATACCGCTGTAGTTGGAAAAAAGCTGGGTTCAAATTAGGAATTTTTGTTGTTTGCAATATTTTTGTATTTTCTTTTCACATTTCAAGCCTTAAAATAATAATTCAGGGCATTTTAAATACATAACGTGCTAGCATTTGCTGTAAGCTGGATGGCAGCAAACGGCCACGTAATTACTTTCTATAATTAAAAAAAAAAGGTTTTATTTAGGTTGTACAAAATGCCCCTCACTGTTCACAACAAGGTGGTTTGCATGAACATCATAGCAAGATGGCTGTGATTTTACAGCCCAGTGTTAGACTCATATCTTTATCATGCAGTGCAGATGCACAGGAGAGTGTCACGTCATCCTATCCTGGGCCAGTATTTCTTTATTTCTTTATGGTGTTCGTACACAGGGGCAGTGGAGCGCTTTGCATACATAAAATAAGTAAAGAACAATTGAATTTAAGCGGGGAGAACTGCATCACAATAGTGCTAGATGTACATTTAAGATGTTTGAGTGAAAAATAGTTAGCAGAGGATGAGCAAGAGGGAGGAGGGGAGAAAGGGGAACGTTTTTTATACAGTCATAGAAATGAACGAGATGCTTTAATATCTGACTCATCAGATGTTTCCAACCCGTTCATTAGAGATAACACTTGGCCTCTTTTTCATTTCTTTAATTTTCACCATTCTGCATTTATGGTGTTTATGCCACTAAACACAACGTCTGTAAAGTGCCATAAAGGGTGGGGTTTACTGGAAGTGGGCAGGTCATTTACTGTCACACTTATTTGGGAGTCGGCAGTGGCGGCTGCTGCTGAAACATAGCGGGGTGGCAGCGAGGGGGAAAACAAGAAAAAAAAGTACATTTACCTTCCTGCTGCTGGCTGCCGCCTCTACGATCCTCTTCCCCCGCTCCTTGCCTCCGTGCTCTTCTGCTCCAGGAACTGCAAACTGCAGCTTCCAGAAGCACAGGCTCCCAGACTACCCTATGGCCAATCCCAGCGCTTCTCAAGAAGCTCTGGGATTGGCCTGAGCAGGCTTGTTTTCCGCTCCAAAGGGGAGTGGAAACCTGCGCCTGCTCTTCTCTCCACCTGGCAATGCAGCTCGGGTTGTGGAGATGTCAGTGCGCATGTCAGTTTGGCCATTCTGAGACGGACGGCCAAACCAACGTGCACACTTACATCTATGGCGAGTGCCCACCACTCATGCTGCTGATGGCCCCACCCCAGGATAAGGGACTATCCGACTGAAACACTTAAAAAAAAGGTTATAAAGCAGTTTTAACAATTGCTTTATTGCCATTTTATTTTACGTTTTCAGCTGCTGCTTCTAGCAGGGGGGCGACGCTCCTATGCCATAACGGATGAGCTACCCCTGGGAGTTGGTCGCAGACAAAAGACAAAGTTAACTACATCTTCAGTAGAAGAGAGGCTTCTGGGATTTCTGGACCTTCACCTGGTCAAATTTCAGATAGAGAAGCAATGGGAGGGAGTTCCATGGGGAGGAGTCTAGAGTATATAACATTCCACAACTAAAACACTTGTATCCTGCTGGGGGGATGGTGAGCCAGTTTTCAGTAGCCAATCGTAGACATCTGTCCAAAGCAAGGCAGACCATCATAGGTAGAGGAGGAGAGGCATTTTTGTGTTTTTGTGCTAAAGTCGAAATCAGGTTTTGATTAAAACAAAGCACCACATTACCGTTTGAGTAATTTGCCTATTTGGTGTGTCATTCCCAATCAGTGTGTCACCTTTCGTATTTGGTTCAATCTATTCACACGAACACACAGGTAAAGAATAGTTCATCTCCCCTGCTACTCACAACAAGGTCACTTTCTACAGCCCACCAGTACTACTGCAAAGATTCTCTCAGACATCCCACATTTCAGAAGAATGTAGCAGGAGGGGACATTTTCAATGCAAAGCATGAAGAAACCTCCACAGCTGGGTCTGAGAGTTAATACATGTCTCCTAACTTCCCCGTCATCTTCTCACCGATTCTGGCACTCCAATTTGTCTACACAAAGGGGTATTTAACAATGGACCTCGGTGTCCCAGAGTAGTCTATCTTTTCACAGACAACACACTGAAGACACGGTAACGTTAATGAGGGTCTCTCATTGATTGTGTCGTTTCACAGACAACAAATTCATTAAGTTTCAAGTAATGAGTGATCCTGACACAAGAAGTTAAAGTCATAGAGTTCAGCATCGCAATGAAAAATACAAAAACACACCAGTGGATTTAACCACTGTATTACCAGGATATGGTGATAAAATAACACCATAAAGAAAATGGTCCATGTTGCATAAATAAGATGTGTCATTTTACAAGCAACAAAAATCTGGTAACATTTGAAAACAAAATGAACATATTTATACTTCTCATATTTAATTAAACCATGAATTATCTCCCGGAAATGTTGGAGGAAGTGGTTTGTTTCTTCAGTGAGGAAACTTTAACAAAATCAAGGGAAATTAAGTTATCTTCCTTTTTAATGTCTCTTATTGCATTTTAAATCATTTCCACTTTTAAGTCTGGCGTTAGCCAAGATCTTTTGATTTTATTAAAATTATATATCTAATAACCCGAGTTATAGGGGCTTTCAGCCAGCTCTCTTCATCTGAATGTCGGTCAGTATATCATTCACATTTATGTTCTGCACACCACAGCATAAAGCCTGGGTGAGGAACAGGGTCAGCCCGCTTCAGCCAGTCTCTAACATCACCATGAGTGACGGCATTCACTCTTGCACAGTGTGCACTTGCACACAAAAGTAGTCCACATGAACAGTTTTTACAAAAACGATTCACATTACCAAAGCCACACGCTGGCCCAATTCCAGGCCAATTGCCTTTGCTAGTGATTTTTTGGTTATGAAAATGTTACACTGAAGTGCGCTGTTGAACAATCATTATGTTTTACTGAAGACAAGCAACCAGTTCCATGAGAGTTTTATTTAAATAATAAACATGCTTTAATTGAAAATCATTAAACATATAGGGGTTGATTACGATGTCGGACGGACATGCATCCGCCCAGCACATTGCGGAATCGGGACCGACCCACCTCTGGTCGGCTGTCCCGACTGCATTATTTGGATGCGACCACACATGGTGGGGTAGCAATCTCCAATTTCTCTATGGGAGCTTCTGATGCAGTCGAAAACCGGCAGCAGCACAAGCTCCAATAGAGAAATGGGAGTTTGTGTAAATCCCTGCACCGCATGGCAGCACCTCACGTGCCTGACACATGGCGCAGAGGTTTAAAGGGGGGCATAGGTGCCCCCCAAGTATCCAACTGGAGGCTGCGGAGGCATGGGGGCCCTGCTTGGGGCCCCCAAAGTCACTTTAGACAGGCTTATCATGTCGGAAATCCCGACATGAGAAGTCTGCCGGAAACCAATATCATAATCCCCACAACAGAAACTCTGTCGATTATGTGCGGCCTCCGAATGGTCGACTGGCTCCTTGAGCCCATCGGAAGCCAGTTTCAAATCAGACAGCCTTCATTGTAATAAGGCAGTCGGATTTGAAACTTTGGATGCCTGTCGGAAAGCCTCCAACCGACATCCAAATCGGCCCCATAATCTGTGTTTGCTACTAAGCAAATAACATGTGAAATAAACTGCAGCTCATGTAGTAGTGATACTATTATCCATTATAGCACTCCTTGCAGCTGTAATGTACTTTTGGTAATAGTAGTTTTACTGTCTGTAGCAGTAGTAATGCCAGTAGCACCAATTACAGCAGAAATAGTCACTGTAGCAGTTAGTGGAATAATACCATTTGTAGTAATAATAGTAGCAATATCAGTGACACTGTTATAAAATTGTGACTTGTAGGTGTAGTGCTATTATCAGTCCTGAAGAATGTAGCACCAGTAATAGCAATATTGGCGGCATTTAAAGCAACACTTGCAGATTTATGTTCGAGAGTGTGAGCAAAACATTCCCGATTATTCTATACAGAGTATGAAAGGCTGACTATTGCTCATTTTCCCATTACAAAGTGGATGAAATAGGACTCCATGAAACAGACTTGTTGAAATTTTCCTTCAGATATTAATTTACTTTCCAGATAATGAGAGGAGCTGGATGTTTGTATGTAGGAAGGGGGGATGAAATTGATTGTAGGTGAATTTGGACTGTACGAAATAGAATAGATTCACCCCAGGGTGCATGGCTATACACAATTTAGTCAAAATCAAAGAACTGGTTGATTTCTAGATCTGGAGATACACAAGAGCTTTTCAATTCATTAAAATTATTTGTGTAGTATATTTACTCATTGGGGCTTTCAGCCAGGCCTATTCATCCATTGGTCTGTTATTGAGTCATTCACACTCTTCCACCTGCTACAGAATACAGCATGGGACAATGGGGTCAGCCCACTTCAGCCATTGACTAACATCACTGTGAGTGAAGCACACCCACACACACAAAGTAGGTACTGAAGAGCCAATGGCTGTTATAGAAATATGTCCTTTTTGAGACCGAGAGCATCGTTTTTTTTACCCAATTTCCTTTGAGGTTGATGAAGGCCCTGCAACTTCCCAACAACAAAATTTTGCAAAACCAGTCATACAACAAAACAAGCATTGACAAAGCCAACGGTCTGGTGGCCAATGCCGTACATACTGTCTTTGCCATTGATAGTTTTTACAGGGGACAATTGGTTGGTTGACTTCTACAATCTGAAACACAGACAACACAAATAAATTCATTGACCCCGCCCAACCTGGAATGTGAGATGCATTTCACCACAGTCAAGCAATGTTGGATTTATAAGATTTCCAGTAACACGTTTATTTTTGTTTGAAACTTATACATGTTTTAGAATTTAATGGAAAATACATTTCTATAAGATAAAAGGGAACTATTTTTGCTTGAAAATAGCCGCAATGATGTTGCTGTTAATTTCTCCCATACACTGTTGTCTCACAGTCCAATTCTTGCTTTAAGAGTTATGTCCCTTCAACTATGCACCGCTATAACCATCCATCTTTTTTTCATTGTGCCTCAATCTTTTCCTTTCATTCTGCCTCACACCATTTATTCTTCTTTTCTTCCCTTTCGTCATCCCTTCCTCCATAGTCACCTCTAAGCATCACTGCATTCCCTCCTGTATGTTTATCCATCACTTCCTTGCTCCCGGCCTCTTTCTCACTGCCTTCTTTCCTCCATCCTTCACCCTTCATTTTCCTCCATCCCTCAACTCTTTTCTCCATTTCCTACATCTGCCTGTCCCTTGTTTTTATTCCCCCTTGACTACCTTTTTCCTGCTTCCTTCATGACTTTCTCCATTCCTTTCTTCCTTCATTCAGTCCTTCCTTCTTTCCTGTCTTTCTTGCACTTTGCCTTCCTTGTCTCTTCTATGCCTCCCTCTTGCCTCCTAACATCTCTTCCCCGTCACAGGAAGTGATTGGCCTTTGGGGGACACTGGCAGTGCCTGAAGGTCTGGTCTGACAGGCTTATGTGTGGACCAATTTGTTGTCTGTTTGTGGGCCTGTTTTATGGTCTGCTGGGCATTTTAGGTCGAACCCCATCAGACAGCACAGCTGTCTGGTTTGCTTATGACATCTTGTGGGCATTCTGAAAACTTCACTGGGAATCAATTTTTGCCATTGCTTACTATTGACTTTGTGTTTTGTAACTCACATTTGCTTCCTTTCTGTTATCTGGCTTTATTCACTTTAGGCTGCCCAGCTTGAGTTTGTCCCTTCCGTGAGCATCCCTTGTTTACTGTATCCTTCCAAGTACAAGCTTTCTGCAAACAGGCCTTCAAAATCTTGTTCTTGTCAAATGTCAGGCTCTGTCTTCTGAGAGATCTTGGAGTTTATATTTCTTTCTCTGACTTCAAAGTGAGAGATAGCTATGCAACAATCTTCCTGAGGCTGAGCACCCATTTGAGAGGACAGGGTGTAGGATGTTATTTTTTTTCTAGCACACAACACAAATGTACTGTGCTGATGTTTTAGAATATATCAGAATTAGGAAAGTACAAATGAGGCAATTTTTTTGTAATTCGAAAGGGTGATGGAAACAAATTTCTGAACACGATCAATACATTAGTCGATGACATTTCCACACATTATTATTTGTGCTCAGTAAAACTGTATATTGGTGCAAATGTAATGGTAATTTCAATTGAAAATGTGTTGTCTACAATGACAGTATGCTACCACACCATGCATACTACACACTACACTACTCGAATTTACACCACTCCACTCTACAACACTTTACTCCACTCTATGTCCTTCCACTCTCCTCCACTCCTTTCTACAATACTCCACTCTACTCTGCAAAATGTCACACCATTCGACTCCATGCCACTCCACTTTACACCACTAACTCCACGACACAACATGCCACTTTACTTTATGTCCCTCTACTCTACGCCCCTCCACTCTTTGCCCCTCCAATCCACACCACTTATCTTATTGCAGTCCAATCTACCCCACTCCACTCCAATTTACTCTACTCTAATTTATCCCACTCTACCTCAATCTACCCGACCCCATCCCAATCTACCAAACACCACTCTACCCCACTCAATTGTACCCCACTCCAAACTACCCCAATCCAATGTACCCCACTCCAATCTACCCCAGTCTAGTAGACCCCACTCAAATGGAATGTAACCCACTCTACACTACTTAAATCTACCTCACTCCAATCTACCCCACCTCAATCCACCCCACTCTTCTCCACTACAATCTACCCCAAAATACCCCATTCCAGTCTACCTCACTCTACTCCAATCTACCTCCACTTCAATCTACCCCAAAATACCCCCTCCACTCCAATCTACCCCACTCTCCTACAATTTGACCTAATTCCACTCTACCCCAATCCAATCTACCTCATCCCACTTAACTCCACACCACTTAACTCCACACCACTAACTTTTAGCCATGCTGAACAGCAGCCACACTGGAGTACAACATGGATAAAACACATTGCCAAAGCCAATAACTCTCATAGGCGAGACCTATTGGCTCTGTTAGTGCTTCTTTTACTGTTGATTTCTCTGATATTACCACCACCATGACCCGTAGCAAGCACAAATGCATGCAGTCTCCCACAACTCTACTCCACCACAATTTACCCCACTCCACTCTAATCTGCCCACTCAAATCCACCCACTCTATCCCACTCCAATTTACCACAATTTGCCACATTCCAATCTACCACAAACTTCCCCACTCCAATTTACCACAATCTGTCCCACTCTACTTCACTGCAATGTACCACACTCCACTCAAATCTACCACACTCCTGTCCATTCTAACCCATTCCACCCCAATCCACCCTACTCCAATCTACCCCACTCCACCCCAATCTACTCTACTCCAATCTACTCTACTCCAATTTATCCCACTGTACCCCAATCTACCCGACCTAATCCCAATCCACCGAACGCCACTCTACTCAACAGCACTCTAGCCCACTCCATTGTACCCCACTCCATTGTACCCCACTCCAAACTACCCCAATCCAATGTACTCCACTCCAATCTACCCCAGTCCAGCCTACCCCACTCAACTCCAATCTAACCCACTCTACACCACTTTAATTTACCTCACTCCAATCTACTCCACCTCAATGCACCCCACTCTACTCCACTACAGTCTACCCCAAACTACCCCATTCCAGTCTACCGCACACTTCCCCAATCTACCCCACTACAATCTACACCCAAATACCCCCTCTACTCCACTCTACCCCAATCTATCCCACTCCTCTCCTAAAAACCACCTAACTCCACTCTACCCCAATCCACCCCACTCCAATCTACCCCACCCCACTTAGCTCCACACCACTAACCTTTAGCCTTGCTGAACAGCAGCCACACTGGTGTACCACAAGGATAAAACACATTGCCAAACCCAATTGCTCTCTCATCGGCGAGACCTATTGGCTTTTTCAATGCTTCTTTTATTGTTGATTTCCCTGATATTACCACCACCATGACCTATAGGAAGCACAAATGCATGCAGTCTCTCACAACTTGCAAAACACCTATACAGTGTGGTTACAAGTTCAAAACTGCCTTGATTTATCAAATATGGGACACTTCTTTAGCTATGCAATTTACTAATGGGACAACTTTTGTTGTGGTGCCCGGGCCTATCATCTGTCGCAGTTTGACCCTACCTGTTCGTCCATCATGCTGTGCTCTCTTCTTCTGACTAGCTTTCCTCTCTACTTCCTCCTCCGGTTTTCCTCTATCCACCGCTTCCTCGTTTTCATACTAAACCCATTTGTCCATTCATCTTTTCCTCCTTCCCGGTCTCTCTTTCCCCCTCCCTTCTTCCATCCAATTCCATTCTATCTTAACTTATTTCTCTTCTATCTGCCTCCTACACGCTTCTCATTTTACTCTATTTCACTCTTCTCCATGTGCTCCCAAATACAAATGCATTAAACCTGCCCAGCTGTCACCTGCATTTTTTGCTAACCTAGATATTCTTTTTGTGCGGCTTAACATAAACTCAGTTTTTTTTCCAAAACAATGCATCTTGTGCTCAATATCCAAACATACACAATCTCCTTAAAATAAGAATAAACTCAGAAGTCGTTTATTTTACCGATTTTGGCGGGCTTCGTTTAAAAGAAATATAGAAGCCCAGACGAAACTCCTTTTGTCTCGCCTATAGCCGTGATCTGAGACCATAAGGCTGTAACTCTCCCACAGTTCAGCGAAACGTCAATGTCCCAATATCTCTTTAAAGTCAGACTGCGCTGTTCTCAGTACACAGCCACTAGGGTGACCAACTGGCATTGGTGCAAATTCAGGACGGTGAGTGTAAAAATTCAGGACAAAGGGTCAAAATTCAGGACACAAATTCAGGACAGGAGGTCAAAATTCAGGACAAAACTTCAGGACAAAAGGTACGTTTTACAGACACATCAGAGGAGGTCGCGCAATAGTATATAAGTAAGCCCAGCCATATCCAAACATATTCAACCATTTGCAAACTTATCCATCATGTATCCTTCCACCTATCATTTCACTCATCCATCCCTTCACTTATCCATCCATTATCCATCCATCCACCCTTTCACCCTATCCATCTGTACACTCATACACCCATCCATCCATTCACTCATCCATCCAGCCATTTACCCTTTCACCCATCCAGCCATCCTTTCACTTACTCATCCATCCACCCAGTCACTCATCCTTCCACCCATCCACCCTCTCAGTCATCCATCCATCCTCCCTTTCTCTCTCCATCGACCCTTTCACTTAGCCATCCTTCCTTCCATCCATCCACCCATCTACTCATCCACTCATGACTCCATCCATTGACCCTATGACTCATCCATCCTTTCTCTCATCCATCTATCCTTTACTCGTTCACTCATCCATGCATCCTTTTGTCCACCTACCCTCCCTTTCACTCACTCATCCATCCTTACATCCACCCTTTTACTCATCCGTCCATCCATTCACCCTTGCACTTATCAATTCATCAATCCATCCATCATTTCACTCATCCATCATTTCACTCATCCATCCTTTCACTCATCCATCCTTTCACTCATCCATCCACCCTTTTACCCATCCAGCTACCCTTCCACCCATACATCCAGCTATTTACCTTTTCTCTCATCCATCCTTCCACTCACTCATCAATCCATCCAACCTCTCGTGTTATCCATCTATTCAATCGTTCATTCATCCTTTCACTAATTCATCCAGCCATCCACCCATCCCTTCACTTACTCACTCGCCCACCTTTTCATATTAATTCTGAGCTGAGCCTTTTTGAGAAGAAGCTCATCAAGAACTTCACCCTCGCTGCAGGAGCCATTCCAGGACTGGGACAGAAACCACCCAGGGCGGAGACAGGATCCACCACAGGGGGGACAGGAGCCATCACAGACGGGGGGGACAGGAGCCACCACATGGGGGGACAGGAGCCATCACTGGGGGTGGGGGGCAGGAGCCATCACAGGAGGGTGAACAGGATCCACCAGGGTGGGCACAGGGGTGGGCATGCAGTATTCTAGTATCATCTTAGTATCTTCCAGGGTGGGGTAGGGCTCCTCACCCCCCTCCTGGACAAGACATCGAGAAGACAGGCTCTCTTTCCAAAATGTTAGTTTTGCCATCCCCCACTGTGATGTACAGTACTTAAAGGAGATACTCCAAGAGAACTGATTTAACTGATTGTCCTCCATACTTTGTTAATCAGTGTGGGTGCGATTGTGCCATTTCTTTATTTTATTACATTATAGACTGCATGTTTGAAGAACCGAGGTTTGCTTACAATTTAGTGACAGTAATTAAGCTTTGTGAAGAGAACCAGGTGCTGCCTCGGGGTAATCAGGGCCGGTTCTAGGATGTTTGGGGCCCTGGGCAGGAAGGGAATGTGTGAGGCCCCTCTAAATTGCAGAGACATGACGCATTCAGGGCTGTTTGCATCTGAATAGATGCCCCTGCTCCTGAAGCTGCAGCCCCTCCCTCTCAGTCACCTTCAAGCACCTCTTAACAGCTCATCAAGGGCGGAAGGTGTGAGGGTAGCCATCCCGCTGTGCCTCTCCAATGCTGCCGGGTATCTGAGCGTTGGTACTGCATCGGAGTCTGTTACACCCACCTCACCAGCATCGGAGGCAAGAAAGGAGGTGGGTGGAAGCTGTGCCACCTTTAGGGTGATGCGACCGGTGCCCGGTTAAAATTACGGACAAATGGCGTCCGTTAAAGAATCCTTCACGGACAACGGACAGACGGCCGAAATTACGGACTGTCCGTGAAATTTACGGACGGTTGGTCACCCTAACAGCCACTGAGGCATGTCATGTTCGACAAATCCAGTAATTGCGAGGAACTCTGGCACAGTTTGCAATTTCCAGCTGCATAATGCCGAACTCTCTGTTTGACACAGCACGTGAGTGAGTACAACATAAATTCAACAAACGTGCACCTACACAGAGGTACTTTGTAGGACCATGACACAAATATTATTAATTCTGTTTAAGGTAATGCTTTGTGGTGCCGGCTCTTGGTGGATTACTGTTTCGAACTCCAGTCCAGCTGCATAAGCTCCTCGACTGGTACAGATCTGGAGCTATGAAGTTTTGAAGCTGAGCAGCACCTCAGAAGACAGGCTACCCTGTAATTCCACTGGGGACTAGTACCTCGAGCTACCAGGCGGATCGGAATTACATGATCTGGCGGAACATTGCAGAACCATGTTTATTGCACCTCGAGATTCTGGCTGCTGAGGGAAGCAGAAATCTCAGGACAAAATGTTGGTGGAAAATGTGGAATCACTTATGGAGTCAGACCCAGAATTGCAGATGCCTGAATTAATTCCTCATTATAAAGGGGACCCAAAGATCTAATTTACTATCCACCAGTAACCCTGACCACCCCCACCCCAGAGTTGCTGGTCCCTTCGGTATCCGTAGCTCAAAGGGGGCTGAGTAATGAGGGGTAATACTGGGCCCCTCAGAATGATGCTTTACATACTTATCTTATTACAGGAGTTTAAAGTTTTCTAATTAGTTTTATTTATTATTGCTACTCTTTTGTGGGTTTAATAACATGGCAAACCTAAAAGTATTTAAAAAGGGTGCAATTTATCTTAAACATTTAAAAAGGGTGCAATTTATCTTAAACATTTAAAAAGGGTGCAATTTATCTTAAATATTTTAAAAGGGTGCAATTTATCTTAAACATTTTAAAAGGGTGCAATTTATCTTAAACATCTCAGAAACTGTTCAAGAAATTATGAACTTTTTTTGGAAAGACAAATCAGTAACGTAGGCTCTGACTGTCTGCAAAACTTGGTGAAATATCTATTTTGTCTTTACCAAACTAAGCAAGCACAATCATATGCTTTAGATATCCCACACCCCCTGTAACCTTTCTGTCGTATGTCTGTTCTTTTAATTTGGCAAGAACAGTTAGTGTGGACCAGGTTCAACTCAGCCTTTTGGAGACATTAAGGCCTAGATTTATGAAGCCTTTGTGTTGTCCTTGGGTCGTGCAAGGTGATACAAGGACAATGCAACGGCTTCAGCAATATTTACAAAGCCAGACAAGAGGGGATTTGCACCACCTTGCATGGTTTTGTAAAAAAATGTAATACAACCCGGCTGTTTGCACTGCATTATGTTACATTTCAAGCTGGGAGGTGACATGGAGGCCATTTGGGGGTAGTCAGGGGTAGCAGCTGCGACCTCTGGGTTGCTCCCTGCTACTTCTGGCACTTCCTTTGCGACCCCCGGCTTCAGATGAGGCAAATACTTTTCCCCCTCTGAGGGGGTCACAAAGGAAGTGCTAAGATTAGCAGGTAGCAACTTGGATGTCGCAGCTGAGACCCCTGACTATCCACAAATGATGTCCATGTGAAGTGTTCCATGGGTGGAGCTTGGGCTCCCATGCATCCACCCATGGATTTTAGTGCATTCCATGATTTACTAAAGTTAGAAAACCTGGGAATGCAACCAATCGCGACGCCCTTCTCAGTGAGATATAAGGAGAAATATCTTCAATTCTCCTAGTTATATTCTCTTTTCACATGTGCTGCATTTTAGAGCACTTGTAGGGACAGGAAAATGACTCTAAGGCTTGTTTATGTGCAGGAAGGTGTCCCTTCCTGCACAAAAACAATCCTAACTGTGACACAGGCACCTATGCACTATGTTGCAAGTGTAACTGTATTGGTGCAAGACTACACAGAGTGTGTGAGCTTGAGGAGAGAGCAGAAATGCTCCATATCGTTGTAAATGGGGAGCATTTCTGCCCTCTTCCTTTCACGTAATGTGGCGCAACAACTTTGCTTGCTGCTCTACTCTGTGTGAAAGATTAGTAAATATGCCTCTAAATCTCAACATATCATTTTGTGATTAGATAACGTTTTATTTGTTTGCCCAGAAAAAAGGGGGGGGCTGGTGGCTAAGCCACCAACAAAATGCGCGTCAATGATTTTATGGAGGTTAACTGGCTTGAGATCAACAGTGTAAATAATGATGTGTTGAGGGAGATCAATTTTTGAATCATTAGCAAAGGCTCCTGGATCAAAATTTTGTTTCTGGTTACAACATTTATCTTGTCCCAGCACAGTCGATGTTGAGAGAGTTCAGGTGTATTCATTAAGTATACGTGATATGGCTTATTTTTGTATTCTACATATATATTTTGAATTGTGTTTTGATGATTTTTTTTTATAGGATTGTAATTAATTATATTAATGTATAAAAAAGCTTACGAATATGTTTAATAAATGATTCACAATAAAACATATGTAATAAAAGAATGATAGAGATTGCATTGATTATTCAAATTAAGCACAGGTTTAATGGGTTTGTCTGACTCCATTCACATTAACTTAGTATCCCCCTTCCTTCCACTTTAATTTGTTATGGGGCACTGCCTTCTGCGGCAAATTCAAATTGTGCCCATATTAACTCAAGCACCCATTCGCTATTGACAGCAAATTAAGCTTGATAGCCTTCTTCCTACACATTTACCACCAGGTTTTACCCCGTGGTAACTGCCTGCGCAAAAGGGTGTACAAGGAGTACCAATGGTCTCAAAACTTGTTTTCTCATGTCATATTTATGCATCCGATATGTAAATTGTTCTCAAATAAAACTGATTCCAGGCTAAAATCTTATTTGTAATGTGTTATTTTTGCGCCCAACATTTACACACAAGTGTAAATTAAGTTATAATTAAACTACTCTAGATTGAAAATGAGGTAACCTCAATCCTGATGATTCTTGGGGCTACGAGGGTCACAATCGATTCACATCAATCAAGAGCCTGTTAGATTTATTATTTGATTTTATTAGTGTCTGACTAATTGGCATGCTGGATTTTAGCAAAATTTCTAATGGAAGACAATATTAATAGTCTGTGAAATATCGTATGCCTCTGAACAAGGCTGGAGGTGAATCTAGAAACAATGGCCTCAAGGTCACGGGAATTTTCTTCACTGTTTTCCATAATGATCATAGATGCAGCAATATAAAAGCGCTGCCTTAGGGTCAAAGTCCTTATAAAAAGACAAGGTCTTTCATTGTGACCACAATATAATTTGATGTGCATGATGTTCCTGTAGCATACTTCACTGGTACACAAAGTAAAGGGATGTTGGTCAGAGTACTGACAATATTAATAAGGTACAAAAATATTGTGACCTAAATAGTGACGAATGAAAAAATTGTGAAGATGTATGTGTAGCTATGGATAGTAAATGAATATTCTGGTAGTCTACCAAATAAGGTGACAACAAAAGCAAGGCCACTGTTCATTGGGCCAAATGCTACATCGCTTCAACACAGCTCCACATAGCTTCTCAGTCTAAAATGCAAACAGGGGACAAGTGATCTTCACTTATTTTCTCATTTGTTCAGCCATTCCAAGACCTGCCAGGGAACTTATGAAGTTTGTTGAGGAGGGTAGGGGCAGAGGCTTTAGTATACCCTTCCTTTTGGGAAAGCAGTAATCACAAATAGCAGGGAAAGGAGAGTGCGCCTCTGAAAGATGAAATCTCAGTCAACCACATTTGCCCTTCAAGACAACAACCCGAGTCTTTTTCATATGAAAGCCCATAAAACATCCTGCTTTTTGTAAAACAGTACACTGGGACCGGCAACCTCCTTCAAGCCCCCTTTCCACCAATCTATATCAGCACAAAAAAACAAATATTTCGAACAAATTAACTTCCCTACATTTACATTGTAATTAACACTCATAAACAGTGGTCGAAGTGGGGGGAAAAAGTAGGGGAACTGTGGGCGGAGAATCAGAGGGCGGGAATAACCTGAGGATTGGATCAGGGGGCGGAGTGAGAGGTGAGGCCAGGATGCGCAAAACATCCCAATCTTTAGTATTTGTTTGGCAGTTCACTGACCAGTTACAGCTTATTATATTATTTAATTCAACTAATGGATACACGTGATTATTTAACGATTAATATGAGTTATTGACATTAAAATAAATTCACAAAGTGGGATATGTTTCTAAATACAGAATGTTCCAAATATGCTTAAAAGTGGAAGCACAAGCCATTTGTTTCCGAGCCATGGAATTTCTGTCATCAGCAATATACACACAGACAATCAATTTTACGTGTGTAAATCACTGTATAGGAAATGTTACATAAGACCAAGGACTACAAGGTGTAGTAGTCACATGACAACCATACTAGTAGACAGTATAGTTTAATATTGATTGATCTGGAGAAACACAAACTCAGAATATAAAACTTAATACCATGATTGGGGGTTCTCTTTAATAATCATAATCGATTTCTATCCAAATGAACACTTTTTGCTACATTGGGATAAGCAAAGGCTTAGGGAAAAAAAAATATAGCTCTAGTTTATACCTTGCAGTTTGTATGCAGCTCTTAGATGACAGTCAATAGCTCACTGTTCTTTGTTAGGATTTTAACTTATAAACTGCAAGTAACAAAAGGATCTCTCTGACAAAAGCAGTATTCCACTGACCTATTTACATTATGTGCACTTTGTGATGGGCATGGTACATTTTTTTTGCAGCAGGCACATTAACCCTCTGCGCTATCTTCCCATGAGTCAAAACTTCCACTGGACAAAACTCCGATCTCGCTCTAGGAAGAAGTTTATTCACCGGAGTTATCATGACATTTTTATTATTGCCGAAAATTGCTGGAGGCCAGGAAAGAGGCAGCAAGTGCATTTAAAACCATAATATACTTGCAAACATGATGGCCCCACCCGAAGTCAGCGCCCAGTGCGATTGCACCGCGCTAGAGCCGCCCTGCTCAAAGGTCCTGTGACCTCAGTGACAGAGTCACTGCTGCTTCCTAGGCCTGTCCGCAAGACTGGAGGTGAGCTTCAGTATGGATTGTGGTGGACAGGCCTTCAAGGTTGACCCACACTTGCCACCACTAGGGTCAAGCTGCTGGTGCTAAGACACCTGGGCATCTAAAGTCTTGCGAGGCCTTCTATGGTCTAGCACGGGAATGTGCTCCCTCAGGAGAATGGTCTGGGGGACTGGTCATAAAGGCTGAACCTGGTTCCCCCAGTTCTAAATTCGGCAGCTCTGACCACAGTCCTACATCCGCTCCCCCGCTGAACACCATACTGCCCCACTGAGAGAAAAATCCCACTGCCTTCAACTACAATCCAATTTGACCTGCTATAAACTTGATGCGACTCAATTCAAATTACGCACAAGGCAAGAGCAATATGCTGCCTAAAAGAAAAAGTAACAACATCCTGGAAAAAGCAAACACTCATAGGGTATGAAAGATTAAATAAAGCATGTGCAATGTAAGTAGGAACAACATGGTGAACTTAACGCTTTTACACTCATTATTCAGAAATCAACGAGTATTTTTGCCTGAAAAGTTAAGGACATAACTACAGGGCCCAGAAAGGACCCATTTCAATGTCCACTGCTCATATGCTTACAAAACGTTAGCAGTATAGTTTGAAAAGACCAAATTAGTGCACACAAAGCCGCCGTGCACTTTTTGTTTTCCAATCCTCCCATCAACGAGGTATTGCAGTACCTCCACCACTGGTGCACTTCCCCACCTGGGGAAAACAATGCTGTTAAAAGAAAGACAAGAAAACAAAAGTAGTGCTTCACTGGCAAACTCTGTAAAGTGACGCTAATGGGTTTGGGTGTGAATAAAACCAATCTGGCCACTTTAAGAACACTCTGTCTTGCTTTTAGTTATTTATTTTCATATTTCGAACCGTTTATTTCCGAGGCTGCACATTGGAACAGAAAAATTTCAAAAACGGCATTTCCAGAAAAGTGGTTTTTTTTTTTTTGCATCCTTTTCACAGAGGTCAAATGAACGACAAGAAGAAAGGGTGAGAACCATTTCTTGAGTCAAGGATTCGGTAAGTGAGGAGGGGCTAGACAGAAAGAGAGGGAATAAGAGTAAGAAAGAGAGGGGGAAGGGAGAGGGGCGCTGTTAGTGTCAGAGCAGAAGGAGACACTGTCCTTGTCTTGTCTGGGCAGCACACAAGAGACGGAGACCTTTCTTTTCCTTCTCTGCTCCCTGCCCCTCCCCGAACAGCCACTAATGACGAGCCCCCTCTCTGCAGGCCTTGGATATTTCTGAGGTCCAGGGACGCATGTTCAAAACAAAAAAGTAGGGGAGCGGAATGTATAGAATTAAAGAAGTATGTGCACGCCGTGCTCTGCCGATCCCGCCCACTTCGACCACTGCTCATAAATAAATATTACTTATTAATTCCTAACCTGAGTATCTTGTTTTCCTCTAATTCACTCACGCTTTGCTTGATGTTATGGTCACCAAAACACATTGTTAATAATACTTCGATATTGTTTAATTATTTCTCATAATACAAAACACTATACAACGGTCACTATAATTATATAGCAATGGACAACTAAATTAAGTAGGAGGGTTGACTAAATTATATGACAGAAAAGTCAAAAATATGCGGCATAATGAAGCCCATTCTGTGGTGGTATTATTTAACTATGTTGTCTTCTGAATACATATTAAGTTGATCTGGGGAAATATTGCAACATATTAGTACCTGTTTAACACCTGAATACAGCAAACAGCAACTGAACGGTGACCTGCTGACATTTGCAATGGACTACCACTGTCCAGCACGGCCAGCGGTACTTTTTTTTGGGAAAATGTAATCCATTTGAGTTACAATTTTTTTGTTGAATTCTGGACATTTTGCAGTAGTTGGTAGGTTATACAGCAGTTGTGGCACATCTGTAATTGTGCGGTCAAGGAATTTCATTACACCAAAGACCCTGCTATACAGATATCATTTACACATTTCATAACATTTAAGCCTTTTTTGCTAATTTATGCATTCGTATCCTATCATACAAGCATTTCAAATTACACTGTTCTCAAATCACTTTTTCCATACTCAAACTAATTTCTACTCTTATGTCATCATGTAGGTGGATTGCGTCAGGGTCAGGGCCGGTTCTAGGATTATGGCGGCCCTGGGAAGAAAGGACATTTGCAAGGCCCCTCTAATTTGCATAGACGTGACACATTCAGGGCTGCCTGCATCTCAATAGATGCCCCTGCTCCTGACGCCGCAGCTCCTGCCTCTCCTTAAGTGCCTCCTAACAGCCCATAAAGGGCTGGGGGTGTGAGGGTTGCTTATCTGCAGAGAGAGTTATTACTGCCAGGGAGCTAAACAGAGGGACAGTAGCCATCCCGCCGTGCCTCTGCATGGGTGGGGGCCTAATTGCCGGGCAAACCTGCGGAATCTGTTTCCTTGCAACTGGGACTGTCCCCTACCCCTCACCGCCCTCAGGTTCGCTTCGCTACACCAAAGCAATGAGGCCAGGGGAGGGGGATCCCCTAAGGTGGCGCATTTGAAAGGTCGCACCGTTAATGCCATAACCTGGCTGTGTCGCATTGGTGTGGGGCCCTACGTTGGAGCGTTGACTATGGGGCCCTGGGCAGCTGCCCACGCTGCCCATGCCTAGTGCCGGCTCTGATCATGGTAACCATCTCTTAAACGTCGGCTCTGAAAAACGCACTTGAGTCTGTTTCCTGTGAGAGACTCTACACCATGCTTCTTGTTGTAAAACAGTAGGCTGTGGCACTGGAGAAATTAACAACCCCAATTACCAGACTACCTCAACACACAGAACCGAATATTTTGAAGAAGTTAACAGGGTTGTATTTATTTACAAACAAGAGCAAGTATCAGAAATCAGGAAAGTCCTATAAATCCATAAACCACAATGCGTGGCATTCACACAGCCTTCATTTTATTCCCACAAGGGACATGCACTCACAGGTTAAAGGGACCTCCAACACAGATGCTCCGGGTGGATTCACATTTGGATCACTTGTGCCATTTTGCAAAAAATAAATAATCTGACCAGGTAGTAGTTTTCTATTATGCAACCAAACGTCAGGTCTATCTTTATACTCCCCTATCACCATTGATAAAGTATAGCTTCGGAGGCTTAAGATTCCTATTGTTGATTGTAAGAAATCATGGAACTCTTTTACCAACCAGATTGGTTCTTGGCGCATGTGTGGTTACTAGATCAAAGATCATCCCATGTCATGTGTACCTGTCCCACTTTGTTTGGGGAGAGCTTACACCCATACGCTTTTTAAAGCATGAGCAATCTGACCTTAGTAAGTAAGGTGAAGGCCTAGAAGCTGCCTCCTTTCAATGCGTTCAAGATTTCTTACATTTATGGAGGTCGTCGTGTCCTGTTTAACACATGGAATGCTTACATGAGCATCACTAAGGAGGTCTAAATGAGTTATCTGCAGACTCAGCAGTTCAGAATATTTTTTTTGTTTTGCATTCGGCACTGAGGGCCTAACTAACTACTCCCTGAAAAACGAATTGATGTCTGCCCATGCTTTGTTATTGGTAATGGTAAATATTAATCTATATGGCAGTATTGGCAGTATGTGGCACTATTTTAGCAATTTGTATTGGCTATTGTTTATTGCAGATAAGTGTCCAGCAATATTTTGATTTTGAAAGTTGTAATAATGTCTAGAGTTTTATGTTTGCATGGAATATTGAATTAGTTTTATTTAACATCACAATAAATTAATAAAATTATTTATAACCATGTGGATCATTAGTTGACACTTCTGAAACGGGACACATTTATACATATCACAAGATGAGGCGAGCATTGCCCTGTCACCCAGCCACACCGCCAAATTTATGGCAGATTTGACTATCCAACCAGTTCTACACATTTGCATGCACAGAAAAATATTACTGTGCTTGTTTGCTCTGACCTACCTCATGGATCCTTACATTTTCATTTTGTCACAGGCAGTTGTCTGTAGATGCCTCAGACCAGGCTTCACCCATTTATGTGCCCCCTGCCTTATGTCAACAATTTCCATTCTTCGCCCATGCTGTGGAATATATTTTCATGTAAAGATCCCTTTATGACTAATTATGAAATGAGATGTTCCCAATGATACCATTTAGTAATAGAGCAATACTATTCGGCCGCTCAGCCCCCGTAATGATCAAATAAGGCAATCACCCCAAACTCTTGAAACTCATACTACATAGAGTCCAAGAGACCTTCCCTGCCCCTCCAACACTCATTAGCCAGGCCTTATTCTCACCAACCAAAAGGCAAGAAGGGCTGGGGCCGTTGGGAAAGAAGATTATTGGGTGAAGTTGGAGTGGCTGGGGATATCAGTCAAAGGGAAGCAAAGGTCTCCAGTATCTAAGGTTTATTTAGCCCCATCCAACCCGGCGTAGCCGCTCATTGTACAGAAATAACATCACTTCTGGTTTCCGATGACCACTAATGAACTAGAAGCCAAACTGAAGAAGTCACTAGCAATAAAAAGTGAGGACATGACCGTGACATCGGCCTCCTTGCCACAGGGGGCTAATTTCCCAGCTCAGCCTACACCTACTCATCCCTTTTCAAAAGTCTATTTATGTCTCGATCTATGGTGATGTCCACAAATTATTTTTAAATGTTCTTGTCCTGACTACCCTCATCCTCTCTCACCATGCACGTAGCTGCTATCCAGGCTTACCCCTCCTACCAAAGGGGATCAGGAAGACTAGCCGCAGGAAGTCTACTCCACAACCAAGTGTCACTAATAGAAAAACACTCAACCAACCTCTATCGTAGTGACACTTCACGGTCTCTTGGTAACTTGGAAGGTGCTATGCTATGTAAGATTTACTGGCCAAAGGCTGCTATCCATGTTGGATCTGGACTTACTGCCTAAACATGGTTAGGTTAGGGAGTTTGCACCAGGAATCAGTGTTATTTTGTCATGTAAAAATGTTTTCAGTTCAGTTCATAAGAACGATACTCAGACGTTTTGGTACTTTCTAGTGGCAGTGGGGCAATGCAGTATAGCTGAGGGACAGCTTTAGTCACAGCAGAGCTATTTGTTATGTTGAAGACAGAGAGATCAAAGAGGTGAAGGGGATCTGAGAATTCTATCCAGTTCAGAGGAATAGAAGTGGATTTCTTGCCAAAACCAAAAGGCAGTAAGATTTGCCAGCATTTCTCATTTCGCATGATAAAGAGCTCCATAAATCATTTGTTACAAGACATTTGTAAAAAATAATAATAATAAAATAAAGATTTATGGGGTGCGGCCGGCTGCCATGGAAGATGGCCGCTGCCTAGAGTAGCTCCGTCCCATCCTGTGTCCTCCCCGGAAAAATCAGTCTCAAAATCCACAGGCGTGTAATAAAGAGGTCTGGAGAAGTGATCGGAACTGCTGGGGTATAAACTGCACTGACCCAGAGTCAATGCCGGTTCAGTGAAAGCGGGCTAGGACGCGGTGAGTTGGCGGCCTGAACGACGACCTGAGACCGGTGTCTCAAGTGACGGTGAGCTCTGGAAGACGTGTCGCCTGATCGTTCAGCGTCGTGCAGCATTGCCTGTGCAGGGAGGCAGCGCAAGGGACACAAAGCCTGGCGGAAGGTTGTGCGAGCGACTGAAGGCCTAGATCGGCTGGGAGTGATGTGGCCTCAGCAACACCGCAATGGAAGTGGCCGGATTGTCTCACCGAGGCCTGACTGCCCCCGGGGGCCAAACTAAATGAACTGGTGCCGGCTGTGGCGGTGTGGGAGGCCAGGCAACGGCGTAGGGCAGCCTGGTGTCCCTGAACCCGACGGTGAGGAGTGTTGGGCGGCCTGAAAGGAAGCGGCGTGAAAGACAGGGGAAACCGCTGCGAGGGACCTCGCAGGGTGGGCCCGCTCACCACCTTACTGTAGGCCGTGGGACCCTGTGGTGTGGAGGCCTTGTCTCTGGGCCCCCTCACATACCCCCACTTTTTAAGACACACACAGGTACAGAAACGGACCGGGATCGCCCGGTGGGGGCAAAGAGTGGCAGGACAGGAGACGGACATCAAGACCGAAGTCTGCTCCTCGCAAAGACAGCCGGCCTGAATGTGGGGCCCCCAATAAGACAGAGTGGCTGTAATAGAATCGCAGGCAGTCCTTGAAGGCAAGCCAAGAAGCATCGGCGGGCAGAGTGGAAGGGGACCCAGTCACAGCGACTAGTAACGGGAAGATTTATTAATAAATGATTCCTCAGACGCCATACAGTACGGTGCAACAACCGTAGGGAATTTGCCACTGCCCCTACCCCCCCAGTGGTGATCAGCGAAGTGGTGGGAGAGAAGACCGGCCGCCTGGTGTAAGGTTTCACCTATATCCTGCCATCAGGTGGGGCCTCTGCATCAACAGCTAGACGTGGGAAAACCTTGAGGCGGCATGGGGTAGCTCCCCACACAGGTTGGCGGCGGAGAGTACTACCTAGCATCCACCTCAGACTGCACCGAACAGCGCTGGGCCCAAGATGACGGGGGGAAGAGGCCCATGTAATATGCATCAAACAAAACTGGACACGTTTACCTGGGCCAGAGAACAGTTGGAAGAGACAGACCCAGCGACCACACAGGCCGAAGACCGCGTGACGGTGGAGGTTATGCTACAAGATATAATAGCCAACCTGAGCAGGGTGCACACGTCCTTAGACACACGCATCGGCTCCGTCTCCGTAGAAATTGCGTTGGTCTGTGCAGACCTCAAGAACATGAACACAAGAGTGACAGAAGTAGAAACCAGCACAGCAGCTCTCTGTGATGACTCCGAAACTCTGAAACGCCAAGTGCAACAACTACAAATTGAAAGTAGGGCGATGGCCTCGAAGTTGGATGAATATGAAGGCCGCTTAAGACGCAACAACATCAGGATCATTGGGGTTTCCGAACGAGCAGAAGGCCCGGCAACTGATCTATTCGTGGAAGACCTTCTCCAGAACCACTTGCAACCTAGAGGTCTGTCGCAATACTTTTCTGTGGAAAGAGCCCATCGAGTTCCGGGCGGCAGACCCAGGCCGGGGGCACCCCCAAGGCCGATCCTGGCTCGCAGCTTCAATTTCCAGGACCGGGACTTAATCCTGCAGACAGCTTGGATGTCCCCGCCATTGCGCTTCGAACACAGCACGGTAATCTTCTTCCCAGATTACACCACAGCAGTTACAAATCAAAGGCGCAGCTTTCTCGAAGTAAAGAAAGAACTGAGAAACCGAGAGCTCAAATACTCCAAGCTCTTCCCAGCAAAGCTGGGAGTCGAAGCGGGAGGGAAGGCATGGTTTTTCACGGCGCCGGAGGAGGTGCAGGAGTGGCTTGAAGGCTGGCGTCAGGTCGCGAGCTACGGACGACCCGGGAAAAAGCAAAACAAGCATCAGTTGACAGCTGGGAATCCGGGACAAGATGAGGCAGCATCTATGACTGCAACAGACGGCCTGGGAAACTCAAAATGATTAATATTAGCCATCGGCAACTGAGCTTGAATGATGTCGCCCTGGAATACTCGAGAGAACTGTTTCAGACTAGTAGACTGAGTTGCGGGTTCTGATCATTTGTTCATCTGTTCACCTATAGGTATTGATCGAGACGTAGTAATTGATGCCAAAAAGGTACCTTTTTCATACTCGGGAATGGACTTGGGAGGGTATCGGAAATGCTCCCCCCACAGAGGTTTTGGGGCTGGGGTACCAGGCGCTCTTCACTGTTGGGGAGGCGGGTAGTTTTTAATCCGTCATGCAGGGAGGCAGGGAGGGCGGTGGGAGGGGTTCACAGTTATTGTATTTGTAGTTTTATTTGTTTAGCATTGACTGAGACACGACTTGACAGATATTACATGGCAGTCCAACCTCAGTATCCAACCAACCTCATTCCACCAGTAGACCTTAATGACACAAGTGTCCAACCTGGGTGATTGGATTGTTCCTACACCCGTCTCGCACCCTCTGATCGCCTCCTACTTAGGGCTCCTTTCATGGAATGTGAACGGTCTGAGGGATAAATTAAAAAGAAGGCTTGTGCTACAGTACCTCAAACGTCAGGCACCAGCGGTGGCCTTCCTCAAGGAGACGCACCTGGTGGGAACAACATGTAAAGCCCTAGAAAGGTGGGGATTTAAACTAGCGGTACACTCAGGGTTCACATCGGGCTCAAGAGGGGTAGAGATCCTGATTAAAAACAATTTCCACTTATTATCCAACAGACAAGGATGGACGACCAGGGGCATTTTGCATTAGTAACAGGCCAGTGGGAAGGGTGGCAATTTAACATTGTCGCTGTATATATCCCTCCAGCGTTGCACTCGATTGCCCTTACGGCACTGAGCGCATTTCTACTCAAGCTTCCGGAAGGTGAATTAATAGTGAGAGGCGACTACAATACCACTTTGAATGACCTGTAGACCGCATGCCCCCTAGACAACAACAAAGATTAACATCCCGTCTAGCTGACTTGTTGGAGACACTGGGCCTGGTAGATGTCTGGCGCTTTCATTCCCCGCAGGCACGGCAGTATACATTTCACTCTGGTGCCCACAACAGCCTCTCCAGAATTGATTACATACTCACACTAGCAGACACAGTTGGGAAATTCACTGTGATTCGTCATTTAACAAGGGGTATTTCGGATCACTCCCCAACCTACGCAAAATACACGTTACATGGCCCAACCCAACACCACATATAGCCTATTTACCCTGGCTATCTTATAACCCTAAGATCTGGAAGGGCCTCACGACTGCCACCAAACACTATTTCGAAGAAAACAAACATTCTGTCTCATCCCCCCTCATCCTGTGGGAAGCCTATAAGCTAGTCATTAGGGGACAGGCAATTTCCCGTCATCGCAGGTCACAATAAAGAAAAGGCCAAGATCACAGAGATCCTAGAACAGGAAGTCAGTGACCTGGAAACAGCACATTCGCAGGACCCTTCGGAAGCCAATACAGCATGTTTAAATGCAAAAAACCAAGAATACACAGAACACATTTGGGAGAGCGCCAGGACTAAGTTGGCCTCCACCCGCCATAGAATTTATGAGGCAGAGGACAAAGCGGGCAAGCTTCTCGCCTGGGTGGATAGGCGAGAACGTGCAGACAGATGGGTAGCCAGACTCCAACTTGATTCGGGGGGGGGACCATTACAGACTCACAGCACATAGTGGACATGTTCGCACAATATTATCAGAGAGTATATGCCCCGGTGGCCACGGCGACGCCTGATGAAGCCGCTGGCCTCCTGAGTAATATCCGCACCGCGGCACTTATGGCAGAGGAGGCCCAAATACTTAAAACAGAACTCACACCTGAGGAGATAGCAATAGCCATAGGCAGTATACAATCAGGGAAGGCCCTGGGCCCTAACAGCATTCCTATTGATTTATACAAAAAAGCAACCACACGATTGGCGCCATACTTGCAAAAGATATACACAGCCAGTCTAGAAGTAGGAGAACTCCCCAGAGACCAACGCATGGCAACAATTGTGGCCATTCGCAAACCAGGAAAGCCGGCCCATGAATGTGCCTCTTATCGCCCTATCTCATTGCTTAATGAAGAGGCTAAAATTTTGGCCAAGGTATTGGCAAATAGATTAACCCCTCACCTCGCAAAACTGGTGCACCCAGACCAATCTGGCTTTATGCCAAACAGGAACACAGCGCTTAACCTACGTCGCTTACACGGTGTGCTGAGCCGCAGACATACTATCCAAGAAGATGCCATTATCCTGCCACATGACGCCCATACGGCCTTTGATATGATTGAATGGCAATTTCTTTTTGCAGTCCTTGAACACATGGGACTAGGTCCCAAATGTAGATCCCGGATAAAGCTGCTTTACACGAAGCCACTAGCGCAGGTGGTGGTCAGTGGCAGGCTCTCTGATACATTCCCGCTAGGTAGAGGTATGAGACAGGGTTACCTGCTCTCCCCCCTCCTCTTTGCTTGATGCTGGAACCACTAGCGGCCTGGATTAGAAGAGACCCTATTATTTGCGGGCTTAAATGAACAATGGACTGGGAAGACCGAAAACCTCTACATGAGGATGACATCTACTGTATATGGCATCCCCGAGGGCCTCCCTAGTTAGGCTACTGGGCATCTTTGAAATCTATGGGGAATGCTCCAGATATACTATTAACTGGAACAAATCCATACTATATGTCCTGAGCAGCCCCCCTCCAGTGCTATCTAGGGGCTGCGAAGTCAAGGTGGCGGAGGATGGCTTCCGATACCTCAGGATCTTTATAACGGACAGCCCAGAAGACTTCATGAAGAAGAACCTCCAAGAACCCCTTAAAAGACTACGCAGGGATGCTAAACACTGGCACTCCCTCCCCCTGACACTACTAGGACGAGCTGTACTTTTCTAAATGATGTGGCGTTGCCTAGATTTCTCTAAACCCTGCAAAATACTCAATTTCCAGTTTCCCCATCATATTTTAGGACGATAAAGTCAGAAGTACGCAACCTCCTATGGGATGGAAAACAGGCCAGGTTAGCAATGGACAAATAGGTCAGAGGGTGGTATGATGGGGGTATCGCGCTTCCCAACATACAGATGTACTATTGGGTCGCCCAACTATCTGTCCTTAACCAGTGGATTCATTCTCCCCAGACGGAACCGGCATTCCATATGGACCAATTTGTTCTGGGGGAGGGAGGGGTCCTAAGGGCACTCTACAACAAGACTCAGGAGAGAAGCCTCACAGGGCCCACTGCACACACAGTCCATATATGGCATACCGTCCGCAAGAAGCTGGGTTAGTACAATACCACAACGCAGTTCACTCCACTTTGGGAAACTGGGTGGCTGGGCAGGCTGAGCAATTGCAAAGGGTTCAAACAATGGGACCTAATCGGGATCTCCAAGGTTGGCGACTTCTGGAACAAGGGGAAAGTTATCCCATTTGAACAATTGCAGGAGAAGTATGAAATGGTGCCAACAGAAAAATTCAGATATCTCCAAATTCGGCTTGCACTGATGGCCACCATCCCGCCGGAGACTGCCCTCCCGGAGGCATCGCCCCTGGAGGACAAGCTTCTTACGGATCTAATTGATTCAAGAGCCATCTCCTTGATGTATCAAAAATTAATCAACAACCAACCAGACCCCACAGTAAGTCTCTGTTAGAAATAAAAGGCAAATGTGGGGGAACTAGATGATACAGATTGGCAGGAAGAACTAGAAACTCCGAAGGTGGTGGCAATACATGCCAGACTAAGACTGGTGCAGCTCAAAGTGCTCCACAGGATGTACTTTTCCAGGCCGACTTTAACCAAGATCGGGAGAGCTAATGACCAACTCTCTCTCAAGCAATGTGGGGCTATAGGCACATTCTTCCACACAATATGGGGCTGTCCCGATATTCAAACTATACTGGGAAGCGATCATGAATACAATAACAAGAGTCAGTGGTGCTCCGGTGCCACCAGAACCTAAATGTTGTATTTTAAACATATAGGAAGCCACTGACCTCAATCACACAGCCCAAGACTGGGAAACTCTAGGCATGACAATAGCTAAACGTAATATTGCCGAACACATTTGTAGTTGAAACTGTGCCAGCACACACAGACTGGTGTAACAATAGGGACTGGGTCATGGTGGCCGAAAAGGCATATATATATCAACAGGGGCTGGCCCAAGAAATGGGAACGAATATGGGGAGGATGGAAAAAATTCATGGGGAACATCTGTACACTGTGGATGGGGAGCCCCGGATTGGAAAACAGCTGAATGATGAACTGTGGGCGGTGTGGGAGGGTGGCTGTGGGTGACGTGAACTTCAAAATGAACAATCAAGTCGGAAACGGGAATGAAATGTCGATAGTCAACAGGGACTGCATGTACAATTGTATGTCAATTATGCTCTCAAGTCACATACTTAATAAACAGAAATAAAAAAAATACCTGTATTTTCCAAATGCGAATCCTCTGTAGGTATTGGCACCTAGTACTCAGACCGGGAAAAAACTGGAATTCCAGTACTTTGATTACAGTTGACAGATTGATTCTGAAAATAAAACGAAAAAAATGCATTGAAGCACAGGCGCATGAGTACAGTCAGAGCCTGGGTGAAAGTTGGTGCTAGAAGTTTAGAATAGCTATATAAAACACATGAACATAATGAGCTTATATGAAAATTATTTACATAGTCAATGGCATTTATGGAAATCCGACATGGATCTGGCCTTCCTGATCCTCCTTTTCAGTGAGATATAGGACAGCTCCACAAGAACCTGCCATGTTCCTGTGAACACCTACATTGATATAAATGTCACTGATCTCCCTGTGTATCCACTACAGCAGGGGTATTCATAGTACGACCCGCGGGCCGCCAGCGGCCCGGCAAGCCTTACTTGGCGGCCCGGCAAGCCTTACTTGGCGGCCCGCGGACCTTGCAGACATCGTACCGTTTTTTTTTGGTTTTTTTAACAGTGTCAGCAAACAGACTCTGCTCTGTGGGGGCCGGGCGATTCAAGCGATAGTCCGAGTGGAGCTGCTGGGGCGCTAAGAGGTGAAATACAACAAAGCCTCGTTATCATGCAAATGGTCTCTTAAAGACCTGTGAAGTACTCGGGTGGGGCTGTGTGTGTGCCCTGGAAGGGAAGCTGCCTCAGCTGCTACACAAGCGGAGGGGAGGGGGCGGGGGGGGGAGAGGTGACAAAGAATGACAAGAGAACAGCAGGGTGTGAGAGTCGGGTAAGGGGATAGAGGGTGACAGAGGGCAGTAGGGAGAGACAGAAACAGACAGAGACAGATAGAGATAGAGACAGGGACAGACAGATAGAGGCAGAGACAGACAGAGAGGCAAAGAGACAGACGGAGAGGGAGACGGAGAGGGAGACGGAGAGGGAGGGCGACAGAGAGAGAGGAAGACGGAGAGAGAGAATGAGGGAGACGGGGAGAGAGAGGGAGACGGGGAGAGGGAGGGGGAGGGAGACGGGGAGAGGAAGGGAGACGGAGAGGGAGGGAGACGGGGAGAGGGAGGGAGATGGAGAGGGAGGGAGACTGAGAGGGAGGGAGACAGAGAGGGAGGGAGACAGAGGGAGGGAGACAGAGTGAGGGAGACTGAGAAAGAGGGAGGGAGTGAGACAGGGAGGGAGGGAGACAGAGGGGGGAGACAGAGATGGGGAGACAGAGGGAGACGGAGAGGGAGGGAGAGGGAGAGAGGGAGAGAGAGAGGGGGAGAGAGAGGGAGGGAGACAGAGAGGGAGGGAGACAGAGGGGGGAGGGAGACAGGGGGGAGACAGAGATGGGGAGACAGAGGGCGACGGAGAGGGAGGGAGATGGAGATGGAGAGGGAGGGAGAGAGACAGAGAGGGAGGGAGAGAGAGAGAGGGAGGGAGACGGAGGAGGGAGGGAGACGGAGGAGGGAGGGAGATGGAGGATGGAGGGAGATGGAGGAGGGAGGGAGATGGAGGGAGGGAGACGGAGGGAGAGGGAGGGAGACGGAGAGAGAGAGGGAGGGAGACGGAGGAGGGAGACGGAGGAGGTAGGGAGACGGAGGAGGTAGGGAGACGGAGGAGGGAGGGGGACGGAGGAGGGAGGGAGGGAGATAGAGAGAGGGAGAGAGAGAAATATGTGTATGCCGGGTCCGGTGGCTCAGTGGACGAAGGCGTCCGCTGCAGGGACATGTGTTCCACCTCATGGTCACAGTTTTTTTTTGTTGCTCTAGCCCCTCCCCCAATGACCCTGCCCCCAAGGTGCGGCCCTCGGCCACAAACCACACTGTAAATTTGGCCGCCAAGAGAAAGTTTGTGAGTACCCCTGCACTACAGGATTCAGTAGCAATACTTATACCAGAGGCCTTACAGACATAAAACACAACTCAACTGTAGCGGGGTATCAGGAGACAAACACCACATGCTTTAGCACAGTGGAATTGCAAAGTGGCAGGGTGTGTCCGCATATCACCCCGGTGAAGTTGGCGATAGCCTGGGGCTAATCTGCCCTCAAATACAGGTGGAACTGTTTAAACATTCCAGCATCTGTACTACACATCACTGAATGTGTTTTTGGGTTGCAACTGTGTTAGTATGATGACTCTCTCAAAGACAAATCATTTACTCTGACTAACCTGCTGGCCAGGTACCTTTCCATCAGTGGCACAGGTTTGAATGCAAGGGAAGATGATGGGCTCCTGTTACATTACATTGGATAATAATAGGCAGCCATGGTGCCACTGTACCTGCTGCAGCGATGATAGCTGCGTCCCTGCTTTCTGCTTTCCATAGCCTGATTGTTGCCTGCACACTTACACTGCCACACATACCAAAGATCACAATGCATCCTCAGCTCACTGTTTCCTAGTGTGGCCAACACTATCAAGTGCTCTGTTCAGTACTTAATTTATAAAAGTGCCGGTGCCCATAGCTCTGCTCAGAAGCCTGCGGCTGGTGCTATTAAATATTGATGTGCCAAACACCAAGGCAGCGTAGCCTTGAATCCACTTCATGCCTCTTTAATCCACTCCCAGATACACCCTTCCTCTGTATCTCACTCTTTAGAGATTCCAGCTTTCTCCCTTTGTCACGATTGTATATCTTTCTCCTCCTGCTCCTTTCAGTTTTTTCCTTCTTTTGCTATCTATCAATGTCTGATGAGGAAAAATGAGTCCTGGTCCCCTTAAATGAGTGCTGCTAGGTCCCACCAGCATCCCACAGCTCAAATTAGGCACTGGCTGTGTGGTGTTATCACCTAGCCGCGGCCCGTGCAGGTACGAGTGGTGGGGCCAGGTTAGGGGGGATTCGACAGATGACCACGAGTGAAAAATTAAATAAATAATTAATTTTCCCTCGTTACATCTGTTGAAATTCCCTCCCCCACTGGACCCACCGCTCTTACCTGCATGGGCCACGGATGTAACCACTTTTACATATAGCGGGCCCACATAATGGCAGGGTCAGTACTAAGCCTTTGGAAGGCGCTGGGGAATTCTGTGATATATGACTGTGTCTGTCCTGAAATGAAAATGTACGAGAGGGAAATCTTTGATTTTACTCATTTAGACAACTGCACATTGTTGAATTTGAAGTTTTCAAGGCAGGAGAGATGGGATGGTGGCTACTAGAGCACGCCAAACGGTCATTGAAAACCGCCTGTCTGCCTGTCCTCTGTATGCATAAAGGCTGTTAAGCGTGCCCTTAGGTCCTCAAAATAAGAGGCCCTTTAAAATCCCTGTTATGTCCCTAAATTACAGTTACCAGGTGTCCCTTTAATTTCAGATGCAGGGAAACACTAGGGCTGAGAGATTTTTGGGAATGACATGCAGGAATTAATGTTTCCGTGCCAATTCCCGCATGTTTTCCCTGGATTTTAATATGGCGATTTCGGCTTTTTTTGTGTGTGAAACTCACATAAGGTATCATTTGGATGGGCAAGTTAATTTCTGTTACCAGGTAAATCGGAATTTAAATGGGCTGGTACCGTCCAGTACTGAGTACTGGCAATTTTTTATTTTGAGATTTTGGGAGAGAGTACCTGCACTTCTCAAGAAAAACGGAATACTTTCAATTGGAGAGTACCGGCACTGTAATGTTCTTGGTTGCCCCCAATAACATGCAGGAGCCAGGACTAGTACATAAGTACCTTTATTGCAGTACTTCCTTTCTTACACCAGAGAGAGCGCCGGGCAACAGGCTCCGATCGCTTCTCTCGCCTCGCGCTCACTCGCGCATGCGCAGTAGCGACCAATATGGCCGCTACGCGCATTTCCGCCGTTACGTAGTGCGCGTCAACTAGACCGCGACACTACATATCTCCCCCTTTTATACCACACAAAAACAATGTACCTGACTAGGGTGGTTAGTCCATTTCGTAGTCTCTAAACTTGGATGGTCTCACCACCGCTCGCCCAACCCGGGTGTGTCTTACCGGGGTAGTATGTCCTTCTTGACCCCCTTCTGCGACAGGGCTTCCCCTTCTTCCTTCAGGAGTACCATGTCCTTCTTTCTCTCCATTCTCACCCCCTTCCCGGGTCTTTTCCTCCATGGCCGGTCTTTCTTGTACTTGTCTCTCACTGTTTTGCTCTTCATGAATGTTCTCTCCACACTCTCCCTTCGAAGCTCCTGCTTCCCTTGTCACCTCTTCTGGTGGTGATACCCCTTCCATGTCCTCCCGGGGCCATTGTAGGATTTTGTTGTATTTGGCCATACGGTCTTGGGACCACACATTTCCATCGCTGAGCAACGCTGCTCGGTCATACACTTCTTCCACTCTTAGGGGTGGGGAGTATTTGCTTTCTCCCTTTCTCTTTAGAACAGCCAGCTTCACTCTGACCCACTCCCCTTTTTCTAACGCTGTCTCTTTCACCTTTTTGTTGCAATTGTAGTATTCAGTGTATATATGCTGTGCCTTCTCCAGGTTGTGTTGTACAACCGCTGGAGACCATTTGCTGGTGATGGTTTTTTCTTTCCAAGCAACATTGTCTCTGGTGAAGGGTTGCCTTCCCCGTAGGATTTGGAAGGGGCTGTACCCCGTGCTGGTGGGGGTGATGCGATATGCCCAGACCGTGCTTTGTACTTCCTTTTCCCAGTCTTTGCCCCTGGAGATGGCAGCCTGTATGGAGCCCATTAGCACCCTGTTGAACCTTTCTACTTGTCCATTACTGGCCGGGTGATATATCGACGTATGTCTGAGTAGAATGCCATTCCTTTCCGCAAATCTGGACCATTTGTCCGAGGTATATTGGGTACCGTTGTCACTAATTATGGTTCTGGGGATGCCCTCCCTGAGGAATACCGTCTTGAGAAATCGCAGTATTGTGTCAGTGTCCATTTCCTCTTGAATGTGTACCTCTGGCCACTTTGAGTATTTGTCCACTAACACGCATAAGTACTTGGGTATCCCCTGATTGTCAAGTACAGGCCCCAAGATGTCCACTGCCACTTCTTCCCAAGGGTTACTGGGGTTCGTGAACTTTCCTAGAGCAGGCCTCATAGGTTTTAGTATTTTGTCAGCTCCTTGGCACTGCACGCAGTCTCTCACATGTCTCTCCACCTGCAGATCCATCCCTGGCCACCAATACGTTTGCTTGGTTCTGGCTTTCGTCTTCACGATTCCCAGGTGTCCTTCGTGTATTATAGACAACAGATCCGGTGTTATGTTCACAGGTGGAACCACCCTATTTCCTCTGTATACAAACACACCGTCGATCCCCACCGACAGCTCCTCTCTAACCTCGTAGAACTGTCGAACCTTGGGCTTCTGTTGTCTCCTTTCCGGCCACCCTCGTACAATGTACTTCTTGATTTCTTCCAGGTCTCTATCCGCTGCATACGCATTCTTCCAATCCTGTCTACTTATTGCCCTTTCTGGATCATCTGTCAGGGCTACTGTCTCATCATCTTCTTCGGTGCCGCTGGTGGCACTTTCCATTGCTGACGCCCTGCTGAGAAAATCCGCTATCTTGTTTCTTGAGCCTGGTATGTATTGCACATCATACCGATATTGCAAGAGTTTTAGCGTCATCTTCGCTATCCGGGGTGTTGCGCTGGCATGGCCACTTGACGTCAAGACTTTCACTAGGGGTTTGTGGTCCGTTTTCAACTGGAATCACGTGCCCCACAGGAACTGGCGATACTTTCCCATGGCCCATACTACGACCAACATCTCTTTCTCGATCACACTAAACTTTTGTTCCGAGGTCGTCAGTGTCCTGGACGCAAAGCTGATCGTCTCCGTCACGCCTCCTTGTCTCTCTTGCATGAGCACCGCTCCTAACCCTTTTTCGCTTGCGTCTGTCATCACTATCGATCTTCCCAGGGGATCGTACCCATGCAGTGGCATCGCCTGGCTGATTTCACGTTTTACCGTGTCAAACTCTTCTTGCGCCTCTTCCGTCCACGCAAACGCCGTCTTTTCCCTCGTGAGTTGTCTCATGTTGTGTGTTTTCATGGCGAAGTGGTGGACAAACTTACTATAATATTCCGCCATCCCTAGAAAGGACCTTACTTCTTCTTTGGAGGCGGGCGGGCCTTCACATTCCCTTTCTTCGGTGTTATCCCTTTTTCTCCAATTTCATGCCCCAGGTATGTGACTGATGTCATTCCAAAATGACATTTCTCCCACTCTGCCGTCAGTCCGTTTTCCTCCAAGATCTTAAGTACCACTTCCAGCTTCTCATTGTGGTCTTCACCTAGAGCCTAATTGTACTTAGGGTATTCATTTCATCTTGCTTTTGTGTTTTTTTAATGTTACCTAATCACGATGGTGGTTTAGGTTAATTTTAAAATTGTGTTTTTTTAGTTCTGAAGCTGACCACCATCCTTGCTTGGATGCTCTGTTGCTGGAATAGCGACACACAAGACCTAAAGAGGATGACAGGCTGCAAAAGGTAGAAGCAAGCCTGCATGATGTGATCCATAATTAAAAGCGGGCTGATCCTACAATATGTTGTCAATTAGATTATGTGCTGCAGATAGTCTTTAAAATGATGTACAGAGCAAATGACAACTAGACAACAGCTTATTGTAAAAATGTTATGAAGTTCTGAAATTTGTTTGCAGACACTTCCAATATTTGTTGGTTATCAAAAGAAAGAGGGACATTTACATTTTTGCACTTGCTAAATAAATGCTCAACGCTTTGCAGCAGGCACATCTCACAGTACAGACTGCAACAGTGTAACATGTACCTTCACTGATATAGTGGAGACATGGGTATTATGCTAAATGCACAAGGATGAGTCCGAATTTTCGACTGGACGGACAAATATATTCAGGCCTGGACTGGCCGTAGCGGGCATTGGGAGTTTGCCCAGGAGACTGGAAGGGGAGTGGTGGGTGCGGGTTTTGTTAGGGGAGGGCCGGGTTTGCAGCAATGCTGCAATATCGGTCCCCAGTAACAAAAGGAGCAGTGCTGTGGGTCTGTTTTCCTAAGCAGCAGTGGTTCATGATTGCCCCCCAACCTCACCAATGCCCCCCCCCCACTCCTGGGGTGTGAGCTGGTCTGAGAAAATTGCCAGGGCTGCTTTAGGTTCCCAGTCTGGCCCTGAATACATTGATCAACTTAAACAGACCAATATACTGATCAAGTTAAACAGGAGTTTAAGGAGAATACACTGTGCACCTCATGAGATTGTTTGTGATGCCCCTGACAGATAAAAAACCATCTTGAGCACTGGGTGGGCGGGTGGATGGACATGAGCAGTGCTGGACTGACATGGACACAGCTCTGTTCTATAGCCAGTGATGGTTCTATTAGTTTCTAGCTCAGCGTGGAACTTTCCTAATGTTGAAGGTCATTTTCACAGATCAGAACATTCTTCACTTCACCATACCCTCTGAAGGTGTTCAAGAAATGTTCTCTGAACAAATAACAGACAACCTCAAGGCTTTGATCTGCATAACGTGCCAATAGCACAAAGACTACTGAAGGATGAATATCCTTTCAGCCCTGGAGCAATGTTAGGTTGAGGGCTAATAATATTAAATGCAAGCCACTTGACTGTAAATACAGTAACGTGTTTCTCACAGTTACATGATAACTCCCCCACTCCTAGGTAAAACCATTAATCAGCTCATGTCATGCTATTGGATAATTCCTCAGCATTGTAACAGTCCTGTGATGAGGGTTTTATAAATATTTAGCACAATTCAAAAACGTCTTATGTGTTCCTTTTGGGTTTCTGGCATTTTCAGCTTATGGGGTGTAATTGCCAATACCTTTTCCTCATTGGAATGCTCTTTAATAGATAGGCCTGGGTAAAATTTCTGTTACTCCAACATAATCTTGCATAATGTTGTGAATTTCATGTTACGCTTGTTATGCAAATGAGCATGGAGCAATTATGCTGCGTTAACCGCAAATTTATAATGCAGTTGAGCGACAAATGTGGACATTCAGAAAGAGAGTAGCTGTTGTACGTGTTTTATTGTGCTTTCTTGTTGCAAAATAAATTCTTATGTTCATGGATGCAAGGACGCATTTTGCACATAAATATAGTGCTGTCAGTTTTAAATTTCATATAATTTCAGTGAAATGTAATGGAATTTCACATAATTACACAAAACCATATTATGTGAATTTAGCACAACCCTGAATAGGAGGTTGAGTCCTGTCATATTTTCTAGATCTAAAGCCAAATTTTGTTCAAAAACACACTTTGGTTCAATATCCCTGAGAACACAAACATACTTTCTTCTGGGTGGTAATTGCTTCTAACAGCATTCACACTATGCTTTGGATAAAATGCATGTAACTCTTCCAGACACTATACTAAGGCATCAAGTTTCCATGACACTCTTAGGAGCAATAAGTCACCAATATGTTTGTGTGGTATTGTGCTTTATTTCCATGTATCTTCTTAGGCATAGCACCCTGTGTATACATTTGAGCAGCACCATGATTATGGAACCTGGTGATGCGAGTGATAGGAGTAAAATGTTCAGTTGATCTTCCACAGCCTACTGGATGGATGAGACCCTTTTAACTTGGATTAAATTTTACTTTTTTTATCAACACTGGATTCTTTAATGGAAAATTAGAAAATCCAGGGTCTCAACATCATCAAGAAGTTCCCTTTGAAAAAGACAGAGAAGTCTACCATTGAAAACTTCACTTCACTCATCACTTTATCTATTTTAAAGTGCCACGTGAGTTTTCATTTGACTTTCTCCTTCTTTCAACCTCTACTTTTATGAGACTATTCTATTTGGGCATTATATGGTTTACTGCGTATTGGGAGTGTTCGGCGTGTATCTCACCCCTTCAATTTTGTTACTGGGTTGGGAGGTTTTGATGCGGGCTCATCCGGACTTTAATCTTTGCCCTTATAAGTCAGAGGCTGTGTTTTTCCTTTTGGCACAACTCGCAAGACATTTTCTTTGTGGATTACATTGGGAGCAATTAGCTGTGCAGTCTCACATTAATGTTTAGATTTGGGAGACCTCGGCACGGGCTCTTCTTCTTGATTTTTTTCATTTAAAAAATAACACTTACCGTGTTTCTCACAACGCGAGGTCTCTTGTGGCGTTGGCAGGGCATGCCCCAGCGCACACCTCTTGAGCCATTTTTTCAAAACGCGCTGTGTTTGTTGCCTGTTCTGGAGTTCTACAAGCGCTGATTTGAGTGACATCACACCCCCACGTTTCTTATGTTATGTTTACAACGTGGCAGCCATTTTGGAAAAGTCGGAAGTCTGTGACAAAGTCTCAAGCTCTTCACTTAGCGTGATTGACATTACCAGTATTATTTATTTCTCTATGTTTATCACATAATGTGAAAATTGGTGGCCATATTGCTATTCACTTAGCGTGATTGACATTACCAGTGCTATTTATTTATCTATGTTTTTCACGTAATGTGCAACCTGGTGGCCATATTGGGAGTGTTTTAAATGATCTTTCCTCTTTTTGGAGTTTCAGCGTTTTGCAAGTCAGCTCTTCATTCAATGTGTTTGATAATGGCAGTGCTATTTATTTCCCTATGCATTTCAAGTTGTGTGTTCAACTTGGTGATAATATTGGGAGCGATTTTAGCATTCTCGCCTATTGTTGAATTTTTAGTGTATTCAACATTTCCACAATTTTAAGGATTTCATGTAATGCAATCATTACCAGTGTATTCTAGACTTAATGTCTTTGCATATTTACTTGCAGTCTACTTTTTACACTATTGACAGCTGATTACTAGAGTAATGATTTATATATTAATGATGACATGATTTATTGATTCTGTTACCTCCTGTATTCTACACATTGGCAGTTATTGTGCTAGTGTTTTTGTTCTTAAATTGTTATTTTCTGTATTCTTGTTTGTTTCTCCATGAAAAATGTTTGTGGAACCAATCTCAGTGCTGAGAAAAAAACAGCTCTTCTTTTGCATTGTCTTGGTTCAGAGGGACAAGAAGTGTTTAATCATATGCCGGAAATAGTTGATGATGATTTAAACGAATTTGAAATTTGCCTGTTGAAACTTGATAGACATTACGTACCCAAAGTAATTACAATTTTAGAGCGCTATCATTTTGGTCGCAGGACTCACGATATCACTGCATTAAGAAAGTTGGGATCGTCATGCAAGTTTGGGGCTTTATTGGAGGAAAGAATAAGGGATCAATTCATGTTAGGTTGTAATGTAGAGAAATTGAGAGATGATTTATGGCAAAAAGATGATCCCTCTTTGGATGAAGTTCTAAGGGGATGTAGTTCATTTCGTGAAAAGTTCCTCTAAAGAAAACGAGTTATGTTAAGCCTGAAAAGAAAAATACCTTTGATCCCAAGTGTTATAGATGTGGCAATGTAGGTCACCTTGCCAATGACAAGAAATGTCCAGCACTAAGATCTACATGCTCGAATTGTAAGAAAGTGGGATATTATACTGCAGTGTGTAAAGCCAAAATATACACAGGGAAAGTTAATGTTATTTCTCATGGAAGTAATAGTGATAGTGATACTTGTTCTGATTTTGACTGTGATCAAATTGTTTCACAGGTAACTGCTAATAATAAGAAAGGTCCTTTGGATGAGATAATAGTAGAAGGGAAAAGGACCAAAGTATTATTTGATTCGGAAGTGAAAATCACTATAGTCTCCAAACAATTTTACTTATGCAATCTTCAAGACAAGGTGAAGATATTAAAGCCTGACATTAAACCCAGTGCTTATGATGGAGAACCGATAAAACTGCTAGGACATTTTTGGGGTCTGATAGAATACAAAGGAAGGTATCTTTCTGGAAAAATCTATGTTTCCCAAAAGGGTGATAGTATCCTGATCTGGTTTCACCAGAGAGATTTAGGTGTAATACGTGATCCCAATAATGAACCCCCAATCATTTTGAAAGAGAATTTTTATATAAGTGAGGTAAAAGTCAAACAAGACTTTAATGACAGCTACTCCTTGATTTTAAAAAGAGATTTTCCTAGAGTATTTAGGAGTGAGCTAGGATGTCTTCATGATTATGTTCACAGTATATGACTGGTTAGTGGTGCAGGGCCATGTGTCTGGTAAAGTGTGTGGTGTGTCTCCTGCTGTGAGAGATGAAATGAAGTTGGAGTTAGAGAAACTTAAGGCTGAGGTTATCATTGAGGAGGTAGAAGGAACTCAGTGGGTGGCACCAGTTGTAGCCCCCAGGAAGGCTAATGGAAGTCTAAGCCTATGTGTTGACTTAAGGGAGCTAAAAAAACCAAGCATAGTGGATAAATCCCCTCTTCCAAAAATCTCTGACCTGCTTATGCTGTTAAAGGGGGCTAAGGTCTTTTCTACTGTAGACCTTAAATCTGCGTATCACCAGATAATGCTTGATGAGAAATCCTAAGATCTTACCTCTTTCATAACGCCCTTCAGGATGTACAGATTCATACGGCTACCATTTGGACTAGTGTCTGCAGCCTCAGAATTTCAAAGAGCTCCAGAAAAGGTGATGAAAGGTCAACTGGGAGTAAAGATTTATCAAGATGATGTTCTCATTTTTGGAAAAGATGAACAAGCACATGATATGAGGCTTAGACAGGTGTTACAAAGGTTTAACCAATTTAATCCCACAGTTAGATTAGATAAGTGTAAATTTGGAAAATCTGCAATTGATTATTTAGGTCACACCATATCTGGTGAAGGTGTGGCACCCAAAAGTGATTTGGTTGATGCCATAAAAAAATTTGCTTCTCCTACTAATAAGGAGGAACTTAGGAAGTTTCTTGGTACGGCAGAATATTACAGTAAATTTGTAAGGAGCTTTGCTGAAAGGTGTGTCAACATGAGAACATTACTGTGTAAAAGTGTTGAATTTATGCGGACTGAGAAGTGTGAAACTGAATTTAAAGAAATTAAGGAAATGCTAGAAAAAACCTAAGTTAAGTGGTTTTGATCCCTACAAGAATTCAGTCCTGATCACAGATGCTAGCATGAAGGGTTTAGGTTCAGTATTACAGCAATAAGATGAAATTTCTAAAAACGTCATTCTGTTTCTCTCATGCAGTTTCCGAGGAGCAGAGTTACATTACTCAGTTATAGAGAGAGAGTCTCTGGCAGTCCAGTGGGCCGTTAAAAAACTTAAGAATCTCCTGTGGGGGACAAAGTTCGAGATACGCACCAATCATAAGCCTCTGTGTGAGGTCTTTAAGAAAAAGGGTATTGATGCCCATTTTAGGCAGAATCTCTAAATTGGTGGTTGCGCTACAGGAAAACAATTTTCTAGTAAAATATTTACCTGGAGCCAATAATAAGATAGCGGCTACCCTTTCAAGATTAGTGCAAAGTACTGAAGGAAAGCAAGATTTTGAAGAAGATGAGCAAGATGAATGGGTATGTAATATTGAGTGTGATGGTGTCAAAGAAAGCAGATGGCGTGAAGAGTGTGTCTCGGATAAAGAATTACAAGAATTCTTACTGTTACTCAAGGAAGGTTGGAACACCAAAGTAAAGGGAGATTGTGGGACATATTGGAATGTTAGCAGTGAACTCTCTGAGAGTGAGAGAGTTTTATTTAGAGGGACTAGACCTAATCCTCCTGTTTTACTTGGTAAAGAGTTGTTGAATTTGGCTCAAACACGACATCAAGGAATGTCAAAAACGAAAGAAAGACTTAGATTGAACTACTGGTGGCCTGGTATGGATTTACAAGTTGAACGCTTGGTAAGAGAATGTGTTCCATGTGCCTTGTGTGAGAAGAGTATGAAACCCAGAGTACAACCCATGGTGGTCAGGGATCGTCCAAAAAGACCATAGGAAGAAGTAGCACTTGATATAATGGGTCCTATACAAGGTGGCCAGAAATTAAGGTCACTAGAGGCATTGAAACAAGACATGTCATTTCATTTTTGAAAGAAGTGTTTGGGAGAGAGGGACTACCTGGTGTTTTCCTAACAGATAATGGAGTACAATTAGTCTCTAATGAAATGGAAGAATTTTTGGAATGTTGTGCCATCAAACACAAAAGGTGTTCTTTATATCATCCCAAGACAAACGGTATGGTAGAACGCTTTAACCGAGTACTAAAAGAAACCTTTGCCATGGACAAACAAAATAACCTAGACTGGAAAGAAGAGATGAACAAGAAGGTGGGAGTATGTAGAGATTCCCCACATGCCATCACAGGAAGGAAACCTTTTGAGTTGTTTAAGGGAAGGTACCCTAACACTTTTATTGCACCCAATTGGGTGAACAAGGCAGAATCTAGAAAGTGTTTACTGTTATCTGATGGGGAGTGGAAAATAAAAGAAGCTGAAATAATTAATGCTCGTAAGTTAAACTTTGATTCTAGAAAATCTGTGAAAGCTACTTCTGTGAGAGTTGGAGATTGGGTAATGATTAGAACTCCTTTTGGGAGAAAAGCATCTAGTTTGTTTCAGAAACCGCATAAAGTGATTAAAGTTTTGACCAATGCTATTAAAACTGAAGATCCACACATTTGGAATCCTAATAGAGTTGTTGTTGTTAAGAAGTATGTGTTGGGACACAATGAGTGTGATACTTACCTTTTGGACTCTCCTCCACATTGCCCTACAAACTCAGCTCCACAGAGAGAAGAAAGAAATGTGAGTCCTACAAGCTGAGCTTCACAGAGAGAAAAAAGAAATGTGAGACAGCCATCACGGTTCAAGGACTATGTCATGGAGCAGGAAAGGAGATGAGAAGACTTCATTATTTGTCTCCTTGAGTTTATTAATTATCTTCATGTTTTAGCCTTATCTCCTTAAGTTTATTAATTATCCGCATGTTTTAGCCTTCATGTTTATCTTTCTTTTCAGGTGTTCTTCACTTATGTTTATAAAGAGGGAAGGTGTGTGGTATTGTGCTTTATTTCCATGTATCTTCTTAGGCACAGCACCCTGCGTATACATTTGAGCAGCACCATGGAACCTGGTGATGCGAGTGTTAGGAGTAAAATGTTCAGTTGTTCTTACACAGCCTACTGGATGGATGAGACCCTTTTAACTTGGATCACATTTTACTTTTTTATCAACACTGGATTCCTCATTATTTAAGAATCTTCTATTTTACAGTTTGCCTCTTACTCTGATTTAACGGCTGTCTTAATATTGGGAAAAAACTTCTGCCAATGCTCTTAAATAGGATGCTGACGGTCCACCTGAAGCCCTATAACTGGAGACTACCATTTTGCGCTTGTAAGACACTGACAAGAGGGCTGATGCAACCAACTGGATTGGGCCATGAGTCCAAGATCCTGGGGCTCCTCTCATGGGCAACTCTTGTAGCTGTTGTGAGAGGCAGCCTTGGTATTGCTTTATGGCAAGAATTACCCTGGAATGTACATGGAAGTAGGTTCTTCCGGAGCGTGACTAGAAATGCATAATTCTGGTTGTACTTTTGAGGTCTAATAATTTTTCTTACAATAGGGCAGCACAGGAAAATCTCCACACTAGTGGGACTGGTAAAAAAATATTTATATCCACAGGCCTAGTGAGCTGAAGATAAGTATTTACAACTAGATCTATGTCTTGTTTTTTTAGGTCTGGAGCTAGCAAACCCTTTGATTTTACTAAGGATTCTATAAAGATTATATATATATATATATATATATATATATATATATATATATATATATATATATATATATATATATATATATATATATATATATATATATATATATATATATATATATATATATATATATATATATATATGCTCCAAGCAAGCAATATATATGCTCCAAGCAAGCACCTTAATCATAGGGCGGCAGCTGGCAAAACATGAAATGGACTCCCACATCTTTTACCCTTTTTGGCACTCACTTTCACAATATGCCAGGAGTAGAAGTCCCAATTCTTCTATTCCAGTATAGTCATTTATTTACCAGCGATATTTTTCTGCCGATTTCAAGTCATTTTCATTTTTAACAGCCCTCCGGTGGGCCTCAGGACATTTCCTCCGCTTCCCATTCTGTAAACCCCTGTGCTGCGTAGAGGCTGCAGTTTCCTGCTTAACCAGGTTGATTTTGCTGTGACATCTTTCAGGGTATTTTTAACAAGTACTTGTTTTAAGGATCTTGCTCGCCTGAATGTTACTTGGGGATTCCGCGGCACTGCTTTAACTAAAATTGGGTCATTTTTTATAATGGGCCAATGTTTATTTAAAATACTCCTGACATTACTCTGCTATTTACTGAACGTGGTTATTATTCTACACTGTTCTTTTGTTGCCTTCTCATGTTTTGCATCTTTTTTGCCTTTCTTAAAAAAAAAAATTTCTTCTCTTGGTTGTTTCGTACCTCTAACAACCGCAGTTTCTATGCATTCCTCTGTCTACCCTCTAGCTTTAAATCTGTTTTTTAAATTGTCAATTTCATTTTTAGTTTCAGCTTCTTCACTACAATTGCGTCTGGTTCTTAGACACTCACCATAAGGAATACTCCTTATCAAGTTTTGCGGATAGAAACTTGTTGCATGAAGCAACGTATTCCCTGATGTCTGTAGTTTCAAGTTTAGTATACATCAAAGATAAAAAACTATACACACACTCTCTCCCTCTCTTTCTCTCTCTCACTCTCTCTCTCTCTCTCTCTCTCTCTCTCTCTCTGCTTACCTGAAGGAGCTTTCAGCCAGCCCTCTTTTTCCATTGGTCTTTTTGGTCTGTTATTGTATCAATCACATTTTGCTTCCATCCACTATAGCATGCATCCCAAGGCAATGAACTAGCTCACTTAGACCATTGGCTAACTACTCTGTGAGTAGTGGTTTGCTTTTTCTCAGGATTAAATGCAAACACAAAGTAGTTCCCTTCAGTGCAAGGGGCTGCTTTGGCAATATGTGCTTTTTGAAAAACCAAAAAATATTTGCTTTTAGTTAATTGTTCTATATATATATTTGCGATGGCCCAGCGACCACCCTAAAATTAAGTTTTTTGAAACCATGAGAACACAAAACTGACCTTGACAAAGCCAAAAGACTTTTGGCTTTGCCAAGGTTTGTTCACTATGTGTTCTTTCTTTCTCTTTACCCCTTTTTAGGTCTCGGCTCGAAGGCTGCGCTTGCGCAGTCTCGATCCGAGATTTAATGACTTGGAGAAGAGGGGCTTGAACCCGCCCCTCTTCTCCCCTGTTCTCCATTGGCTGGCCTCTAGAATGCTGGCCAGCCATTGGAGAAGAGGTCCGTCACTCCGATCAGGCCCCGTCCTTTTCGGATTCGGGGGCGTGTTTTTTTCAACAAATCTAATTATCTCCTCCAGCCAATGGCAAGAGGAGAACACGCCCCCGAATCCGAAATCGACGCTGCCTTTCTCCGAGGCATTTCTGCTTCGCCTCGGAGAAAGGCAGTGGTGTGCTTGTCCTCTCAGCTCCATAACAGGTTTGTGAATCCAGCCGGGCGCCTCCTCCGCATTGCAAAGCTGCGATTGGCACAGCGCTGGCCGGCTGCCACCTGGCTGCTAAGAGCCGCTGCCTCTAATCCCCGGGAGCCCTCTTCCCAAGGAAAGAAACAACTTTATTGTTAGATCATCAGTAAACCTAATGGCGTGCATGTTTATCTTGTACTCCCATGACTGCGTTGACGCCTTTGTAGACTAGGCTGCGCACGATTTTTGGTGGTCGGAGGCCATTGCGTCAACAATTGACCTAGCGAGGTACGTCTTTAACTGTAACCCACACACTGCGTTGCCCCGCTGATTCCTGCCCAAAACTTAGTTTGTGTGTGCAGCAGCATTATGACAATAATTCATCTGCGGTGCTAGCTAATTTAACGTTACCCCGCATTATAGCTTTTTCTCGCTGATACGTGACGAAGACTTCGGTCCCGTTTCTTTTTTCGTGTGCGCGGCGGCCATGTTTGTTTAAGGTGTATCAATTTAAGACTACGAACATGGTGTCCTACTCGTACGGCCATTCGGAGATCGGTTTCCAGAAACGAGGTTCAAGAAAGTAGGCAAGAGATTCTATTCATGTTAAAACAAAATAAAAAAAGTACGATAGCATATAGGCAGTTTAGCAGGCAGCAGCACTGTCCTAAAATAACGAATACCAGATATAGACCGATTACCCGTCATCTAATCAAAACAGTTTTTGCTGTGAGACCGGGTGAGCTGACCTGTGAGCTCAATGTTTAAATGCACCCTATAATCTTTATCTAGATATACATAAGTTACATTTCCCTTTTTTTATTGTTAAAGGGAATCAACCTTGTTAACTTGAACGAATCCTCTTATCTATCTAGATCGAGTATTTCGGGGCTGTTTGGGATGGTATTTGAATTTTGACAGTAAAGGGTGTAAGCATGTATTATGTACTCTTAAACCACGTCCTTTTCATTTAATCCCAAATGGTTATTTTACCTGCTACGCATACATGCCAACATTTCAGAAGAGCAAAGTGGGAGATATTTTAGAAAAAAAACGGGAGAATGGGGCCTTGAATCGGGTTACTGGCATGTATGGGCTTTGGAAGCGTGCTGCTTCAGGATCGGACATTTGAAACGCAAATGCACATTTTTTTCTTCATGGAGCGCAATGGCAGGCAGAGAGGGGGTGATGCAAGCAAGTGTTGTGCACTGGCCTGGCAGTGCATACACCCCCCCCACCCCGTGTGTGGCAGCCCGGGCTGAAAGAGCTTCCCGGGCACCACACAGCGCCCCTGGGTACTTCACAGGTCTTTTAAAGACCATTCGATTGTTAATGAGGCTTTGTTGGTTTTTAACCCCCTCTAGAGCCCCTGCACCCCACTCTAACTATTGCTGGAAGAATTAGCACCTTACACAACACCAAGCCCTGTCACCTGAAACCCCGACGAATCGGGTTTCTGGACGCTTGAATCGGGACGCGGGAGACTAGCTTTCAAATCGGTAGTCTCCCGCCTGAATCGGGAGGGTTCGCATGTCTGCTGCTACGGGCCTACGACACAGTTGAGCGGGATACGCAGTGTGATAACGTCTTAAGTTGGGCTGAAAGGTGTAGGCCACGCTTACTGTGGGAAACCACTTGGGTGTACTGCAATCTTTTTCTTTATGTGAATCATGTCTTTGAGTCCCAATGAGTGACAGACGCATGCATCGCACACTGTAGAACAGATATTTATTCTTTGAAGCATGCTCCATTGGTTAGTCACTTGCTCAGCTAGCTCAATGCTCGAGGATGAGACTTTTGTGGTGGCATACCTATGGGTTATTGTTCTCAGTCATGGTACCATAGTATGCCCTGTCACTATCAGTTGCATGCAGATTGAGGTATTTACACATTATGAGTGCTTGTCTGATGTAGATGGGGTGAATACATTTACTGTAGTTAAAGGCATAGTAATGCTCAGAAACAGCTTGCAGCTACAGCAGAGATATTAATTGACCCACAATAGTTTTTTTCGATCAAGCCCTGTTTGTGGAGCAGTCTTAGGCTATTGTTTGAGAGTTGATGCTGTGTGGTTGTGTCTACTGTTCATCATTGCTGTCTTAGTGAATTGTTGGGGCTGTCCGTGGTTCGTTGGCAGTATCAATGCTGGGTACTGTTGTTTGTCACTGGTGTCTCTAGTATTCAAGTATGGTTGTGCTTCAAATTAATAACTCCAGTTTCCCAATGTAAGTATTTGACTCTCTCATGGTAGTGAGTTTGAGCAGTGAAGGCTTTATGTTCAGAGGTTAATTGATTAGAAATGTAGATTCAAACGAAGCAATAAATAACACACTCACAATGGAATGTCCAGTCCAAACTATCAGCTTGTGAAGAGCAGCTTTACAGTTGAGTAAAATCTATCAGTTAAAATTCAGTACTGTGGAAGAAATTTGCTCCTTAAGTACTTGATATTTTAATTAACAAAGGTTTGTCTCGCTCATATTATCTTCCCCTCCCCCCGCCCCCACAGGAACCCTTATCCTGCCTCAGAAACCTTTCAGATAATCTGTCAATTGTTATTAGTCCTTTATTTTTTAAATGCTTAATTTTTAGTGATAAATGCAAAGATCTAGAAACAACGGTGCCACTTCTGCTTTGGCTTCCAAGATCAACGTGTATGTGTCTAGATCTATGTGTGTGTGTTGTGGTTCTGTATGTGTGTGCGTGTGGCTGTGTGTGTATGTGGCTCTGTGTATGTATGTGTGGCTCTGTGTGTGTGTGACTTTGTGTGTGGGGCTCTGTGTAAGTGTGGGGGGCTGTGTGTGTGTGTGGGAGGCTCTATGTGTGTGCCTCTGTGTGTGTTGCTCTGTGTGGGTGTTTTTTTTGTAGGTGGCTCTATGCGTGGGTGGCTCTGTGTGTGGGTGGCTCTATTTTTGTGTGGGTTGCTCTATGTGAATAGCTCTGTGTAGGTGGCTCTGTGTGTGTGGGTGGCTCTGTGTGTGTGGCTCTGTGTGTAGGTGCAAATGCAATAGGTCTCGCATTTGAGAGAGATTAAGCTATTGACATTGTAAATAACAATGGTGTTTCTTTAAATGTTTTAAAAATAAAACCATAAACAAAAATAATGTCATGAGCAGTGCCAATAGCTCTAACTTTAACAATGCCGAGACCATTGCATTGTAAATGCTTGTTCTAAGATAGCTTGAGTATTGCCAGGAGATCTTGTACAACAAAATAAGCACTATCCCCTGTCAAAACAATCTGAAGTTGGGCTCAGCAATAATATCAGACAGTTTCAAGAAAGAGTGAGCCTAAAGCATGAGAGGCGAAAAAATAATTAAAATTAATTGTATGGACACGTTATGTATTACAAATGTGAATGCTCAATATTCCAATTAAAAGAATTGAACTTAATTTGAATGACTGCAAAACATGCAAAACACAGATTTTTGAATATGCATTTTACCTTAGCAGAAAGGCTGAATGCATGAAAGTCATTTATTAAATAATGTTGTCAGTAATAATTGTTAATTATAAAACATGGCTCCTCATTTCTAGACCTGTTCTGTGCAAATTGATTTTTTAGAGTTAAAGTGTGTTGGTTTTGCAATAAAAAGCACTATGCTCCTATTGGCTGAATTCCCACATTTAAACAGAATGATTGTAGTATTGATTCCAACAAGACTCTGCCAGGCCTGATTGCCCCAAGTTTCTACGGCTAGTAGCTCTGTTTAATTGTGTTCACCAAATTATCTTAATCAGGGCACAAGTTTGGTCTTTTGGATCTGCGACCGATAATTGACTTCTTGAATCAGGATGGAGTTTTCCATACTTCTCCTTAATAAAATACAAGTTTTTGCCAAAAATTATAGATGAAGTAATGGCTTACCGGGAACAACAAGCCTCTCCAGCAAATGTTCAGCTGACCAGTTCCAATTGGCCCTGGCCTGGACCCTGCTGCCTCTTCTGGAGTAAGTGTTAATTCCTAAGTGCTGTCTCTAAGGTCCTAGACACTTGGCTTGTGTCAGAGTGTACTCCTCGTGAAGTTTCCTGAAGCTGGGACTTAGAATCCTTTTGCCAACGTTTTGCTCTAACAACCAATGGGGCACAGGGACCAATGAGCCAGGCTGATCCGACAAAGGTGCATCATCACTGGTCCAAACATTCAGATTGCTCCTGCTACATTCTTCTTTGCAGCAGCAGATCCAATCCATCAGGACTTTGTGGAGAAGGTTTCTGGCCTCATGTAGCCCTCTTCAGCTACAGCCTGCAGCCTAGACCCACTGGAATCCGAGCTCCAAAAAAAGTAAGTAAGTCCAAAGATAGAAATCTTCACCAGGTGAAGGCATGAAAAGTATGCTGTCAGTGAGGAACTTTCTCTGGGCGCGAAATTCAAATTCCTCCTACTTATAGCTTTTCCGCCAAACATAAGCACCAAGACTAGGTCGATCCAGTGGCTATCTGACAACACAGAGTACTCTTCAGCTACAGTCTGCTGACTTGCCAGGCTGAAGATTCTTGACATCCAATCTAGAGGCTATGTCCTAAGGTAAAACTTTTCACCAGGACGAACCTGGGAGCATATTTACAAAAGGTTGCTGTAACACTGTATTGTGTGAAAGGGAGAGGGCAGTGCTTAATTTGTAAAATATTAAGTGCCAGGGCTCTGACCAAGAGGCCACTGCAGCTTGCACCACCCATCGCCCTTGTCATTGCTGCCAAAACAACTACTAACCATCTTTAACAATTTTAATGTATATTGTATTCCTAAACAACTGTTGTTCTGCTCATCTCTAAATTAGATAAGCAGAGCCACCATGTGGTAGACTGTTCTTAGTATGGTGTTCACAATTAGGTGCCGGTGCTGAGCACCGGAAACTAATTAAGTGCCGGTGATGAGCACCGGAAAGCACTGGCTCAAATTAATCACTGGGAGAGGGGGTCATTCTTCATACTTACAAAATTATGGAGCATTTCTGCTCTCTCCTTGTACTGGTGCACTGTATGCAGCCTAGCGCCAATGCAGGCACATTTGCACTTGCATTAAAGGCAGGATTGTTTTTTTGCAGGAAAGGATATCTTCCCACGTGAAAACAATCCTTAGAAGCATTTTCCTCTTTCTATGTGTGCTGCACAATGCAGTGCACATGGAAAAAGGAAATAAGACAAAATAAAGATATTTCTCCGTGTCACCCCTTACTTGGGAAAGAGTAGCATTTTGACACATTTCCAAATATACAAGTCTTTGCAAATCTGGGAATGCACCAATATCCATCTGTGGGTGCATGGGAATGATCATGCTACACCAATGAAAGCCTCCCAAGTTGAAATGTAAAGTAATACAGCACAAGCAGCTCCCTTGCATTACATTTCTTTACAAAGTCACATAAATCAGACTTTGTGTGGCTTTGTAAATATTACTGAAGCCTTTGTCTTGTCCTTGCATAAATATGAGCCCTGGTCCATGTATCAGATCGGCACTCCATTGTGGTCAGCCTTACATTTTGACTTTGTCCCGCTCTGGTGCAGCCAGATAACATTTGTTGGCACTTAGCACTTTTTGGTGCTATTTTGAACCTTATACTTTAAAAGTATGTAACTCCGGTTTTACTGTTTGGATTTTTGTAGTTTGATATCATATTAGTATTTAATGCCCTCCATTTTTCTAAACTGATTCTGCCTAAATACTTTACACATAGCCTCCAAGTTAAGCCTGACTGCTTTTTCTGCCTAGCTACCAGATGGTTAAGCATAGGTTTATTTGGGACTTTTGTGGTTCACCCTGAAAAGGATTGTGAATATTAATTGAGGTGGGTTCTCATCCCCCTCAAGTAATACTTCAATCAAAACTAAAACATGATTAAAATATGGTAAGTTAAGGAACGGATGTGGTGATATTTGAAAAACGTGAGGTGTTCCCACGCTATATGTAAGCATAACTACCATCTAGCCATGACTTTTCTAATCCATGCCACAAACCATACGATTACAAGGTTTTATCTTTGAGTCATGTTCAATTTGTTATTCTTTATGTGATATTACGCCACTATACCGGCATAGTTTGCCGAGGGTAACTAAATAAGATAAACAAAGATATATGCGCCTCAAATAATTAGGTGCACCTTTTCATAAGCACATGTAACTACAGGATATGTAGTCTTTATTTTCGACTACACTCAGATATGTTTACAAATGCGGCATGAAGAGTGTCACTCGCACCACAATTTAGTTTAATTGTTTTTGTGCTTTATTTTTCAGAGTAATGACGCTTTAAGCAATTCTGGAGGTGTACCAGTAACCGTAAGTTAAGCGGTCACTTTTCTCTGCCCCAGGTGAGGGTGCACCTTAGCGAGTGCATACTGCCTTGGCATTAGATCCTGAAGAAAGCCTCGCTATTGGTACTTGTGAGACATGTAGACCACTTTTCTTTCACTTACTGATGTGACTGGTCAATTTATCCGGTCTATCATTCATTTCAATTTTTAATCTTGCCTTACCACTCCATTATTAAAAACTTTTGGATTGGTAAAGACAATTTTAACTTATCACTTGACTCACATCCTACACTGTCACTTTCACTAAACTTGCTCCGCTGTAATCAGGCGTTGAAGCACACCAGAGAGGCACTCAGCCTCTCTGGTAGGAACCCAATGATGAAGCATGTCACCAACTAGGTTGTGAGAGAGGGTTCTTTTTACATATAAAGAGTGACTCTCTTTGCCGGTCTATTATTATTTCTGGCCCCACTCTTCTGTTGTTTTGATACTGTTATTCAGGGGTCTAAGAGTGGCTCCAGTTCTTTACCCTCCCTCCCTTTTTTTTTAATGATATTTGAAAACCACCATTTGTAAGGTAGCATGTAGGGGTCAAGAGAAACTTTTGCATTTGTAGGTGTCAACAGTTTATTTCTAAGTGTGACACCTTTTTTTTAATACACTGTAGCGCTGCATTGGTGTGAGGTAATAAATTAACATGATGACAAGAGTTAACATGTGCTGACATGACTTAGCTTGATAATGTCACCTGCTGATGTGGTGGTTAAGGGTTTCATAATACATTTTGACCATGTGCCAACACTTTATTAACTATTTGCATCTTAGTAAGTGGCGATAAGGAAACCGTTTTCTATAGGCCTCAGACTGCCATTTAAATGTGTGTTGACAATAGGTAACCACTATCCTCTCTGGCAGGAGAAGGAGCAGCATCGTGAACACTAAAAGTTGCTACATCGAAGATGAGGGGCCGGGCTCTTATGAAAGAGCTGCATGCTCTCAAATACCACCAAAGGGAACCTTTCTGGGAGTGATTCAGCTATTGGCTTTGGCAATATGTTTTTTGCCATGTTGTACATCAGTGTGGCTGCTGTTCAGCATGGCTAAATGTCAGTGCCATGGTGTGTGTGGAGTGGATTGGAGTGGGGTAGATTAAAGTAGAGTGGAATGGGATAGATTGGTGTAGCTTGGAGTGAGGTAGGTTGGTTTAGAGTAGCGTGGAATGGGGTGGATTGGGTAGCATGGATTGAGGTAGATACTTTTACAGTAGAGTGGGGTAGATTGGGGTAGTATGGAATGGGGGAGATTGGTTTAGAGTGGAGTGGGGTAGATTGTAGTGAGATACGTTGGGGTAGAGTGAGGTAGATTGGAATGGCGTAGATTGGGGTAGATTGTAGTGGTGTAGAGTGGGAGTAGACAGAGAATAGTGGGGTAGATTGGAGTGGAGAAGGGTAGATTGGAGTGGGGTGAAGCAGATTAGAGTGGGGTGGAGTAGATTGGAGTTAAGTGCAGTAGATTTGGGTGGATTGGGGCAGGTAGGAGTAGACTTGGGTGGATTGCGGTAGATATAAGTGCAGTACATCAGAATGGGGTAGAGCGGAATGGGGTAGATTGGGGAAGAGGGGAGTGGGGTGGATTGGGGTAGATTGGAGTGGAGTGCAGTGGGGTGGGGTGGAGTGGGCGGATTGGAGTGTAGTGGAGAACTTGGAGTGGGGTAGATTGGGCAAATTAGAGTAGGGTAGGTTAGAGTGGAGTTAGGTAGATTGAAATGGAGAGTGGTAGATTGAGGTAGAGTGGAGTGGGTAGACTGGGGTAGTTTGGAGTGGGGTAGTTTTAAGTGGGGTAGATTGGAGATGGGTAGGTTGGAGTAGAGTAGGGTGGAGTGGAGTGGGGTAGAGTAGAGTGTAGTAGATGGAAGCACATTAGATTGTAGTGTCATAGATAGGGCTAAACTGGAGTGGGGTAGCTAGGGGTGGAGTGCAGCATGATAGATTGGGGTAGATTAGAGTGGAGTAGAGTGGGGTAGATTGGGTGGATTGGAGTAGGGTACAGAAGAGTGGGGGAGGTTGGGATAGTGGATTAGCATAGATTGGAGTGGAGTAGAGTGGGGTGGAATAAATGGAGTAGAGTGGGGAAGATTGGTTTACAGTAGAGAGGGGTAGATTGGGGTAACATAGGTTGGGGTAGATTGGTCTCGGGTGGGGGTAGACTGCAGTAGGATATGTTGGGGTAGAGTGAGGTAGACTGGAGTGGGGTAGAGCGAATTGGTACAGAGTGGGTTAGACTGAGTGGAGACGAGTGGGGTAGATTGAAGTGGAGTAGATTGGACTAGGGTAGATTGTAATTGAGTGGGGTATATTGAAGTGGAGAGTGGTAGATGGTAGTGGAATGGGGTGGGGTAGATTGGAGTGGGGTGGAGTGGTGCAGATTGGAGTGGAGCCGGGTACTTGGAGTGGGGTCGATTGAGTGGATTACAGTAGGGTAGATTGGAATGAAGTGGGGTAGATTGGAGTGGGGTCGTTTGAAGTGAGGTAGATTGAAGTGGAGTAGGGTAGGTTGGAGTGGAGTAAGGTGAAGTGTAGTGGGATAGAATGGAGTGGAGTAGATTGAAGTGAAACAGATTGCAGTGGAGTAGATTGGGGTAGACTGGAGTGGGCTAGATTGGATGGAGTGGGTTAGATTGGAGTGGAGTGTGGTAGATTGTAATGCGATGGACTGGAATGAAGTGAAGTGGGGTAGACTGAGGTAGAATGGAGCACGGTAGATAGGGGTAGAGTGAGTGGGCTAGATTGGGGTAGAGTGGAATGGGCTAGGTTAGAGTGGAGTACAGTGGGGTGGATTGGAGTGGGGTACAGTGGAGTGGGGTAGATTGGGTGGACTAGAGTAGAGTGGAGTGGGGGAGATTGGGGTAGAGTGGAGTAGGGTAGATTGGAGTGGAGTAGCGTGGGGTAGATTGGAGTGGAGTAGAGTGGGGTAGATTAGGGTGGAGTAGGGTACATTGGTGTGGAGTAGATTTGAATATGGTAGATTGGAGTAGAGCGGGTAGATTGTAGTGAAGCGGAGTGGGGTATATTGGAGAGTAGTGGGTAGATTAGATTGGGGTAGATTGGATTGGAGCTGTGTAGAATGGAGTGGGGTAGAATGGAGTTGGGTAGAATGGAGTGGAAGGGCGTAGAGTGGAGGGGTGTGGAGTGGATTGGCGAGCTGTGTTGTAGAGTGTCTTACAGTGGATTGTTGTCGAGTGGAGTGGCATGGCATGGAGTGCATAGCATAGAGTGACATGGCATAGAGTGGAAGGGCATAGAGTGGAGCAGAGTGTTGTAGAGTGAAGTGCAGTAGAGTGCTGTACAGAGGGTAGTGTAAAGTTGATTGGCGTAGAGTGGAGTATGCATGGTTTAATAGCACTTTGCCTTTACAGACAACATATTTGCAATTGAATATGGACATTACATTTGCACAGACATACCGTTTTATGGCATACAAATGATAATGTAGGAAATATCATCACCAAGTGTATTGATTTGTTCTGATCGTATTCAAATATGTGTTTCCACTACACTTCAGAATTACAAACAAATATGTGCTTCAGTTCTACTGTTGTCCTTCTGATGTATTCTGAAATATCAGCACAGTTAATTTTCATTGTGTGCTGGAAAAGATAACATCCTACAGCCTGTCCTCTCACATGGATACTCAGCAGGATGGATTGTGACATAAATTCTCTCACTTGAAAGTCAGTGAAAGAAAAGTAAACACCAAGTTCCCTCGGAATACAAAGCCTGGCATTTGACCTGTGGCTTGGAATACACAGCAAATGAGACAAGATAACAAGATTTAAAGGCCTGTTAACAGATTGCGAGTACTCACAAGATAGATAAAGTCAAGCTGGATAGCCGAAAACAACAAAAAATGACACAACTTGATAGGAAAGATGCACTCTGTAGAGCAGCTAAACAAAAAGAAAAAAATAGGTCCCAAAAGTGCGAGCGGTGTAATGACACAAGTACTTAGGCCATGCTCCAGGGGAGGGTCACATGCAAGAAAAGGGTAGTGCCGTAAGAACTGACTGGCAGGAAGCAAGAAATTGAAACTGGCTTTGAAGCTCACCAATGGTAAGTAACGGGACGGCTCCAAGCCCATTAACAGTAAACAAAATGTCTTGAAGAGGCAGTGCATCCGCTGTCTACACAAGACCAAAAAAACTCACTGCTTGCAGTGCAGATGAATAGTGGCTAAACATGAGAAGAAAGAGTTAGCTGAGAAAGGAAATCTCGGTGCATAACTGTTTGCAGTATGCACGGTAAAAGATTAAAAAAAACGGACAAAGTGCTTAGTGGCGCAAGGCTACTCTGGACAGGAGCTAGACCACTTTAAAGAGCTATGCTTCAATCTAAAAGTACAAGGGTGTTGTAGCTGTTGAGATGGGTAAGATTGACAGTGATTGCCCAAGAAAGAATTCAGTTAGAGGAGTGCACTACATAAATCGGTAGTATAAAGCATGTATAGAAACATACTTGGGTTTCTTGCTCTTCAGTTTTTTTAACGTTTCCGGTAATGGGCCTAAAGCAGTTTAAAAAATATATATATTTTGCCTCTAAGGCCGGTTTGTTTTATGCAGGACTTAAGCTCTTTTTTTTCTATATTTGTTTTTTTATTATTATCCACAGTATCAAAACATCAATAAATACATAAAGATCTAATAACAAGGCATAAAAGTAATTCATTTCATTCAGTTATACCAAAATTGAGTTTCAGTTTCAACAATTTATATGATCAATCATTAACCCCATACATAGATGCCTAATTTGCGTTTCCTTGGTCCTTTAACAGAATACAAACTGTGCTCCAGATTATATATACTATAAAACCGAGCTCGCCACATTTCATAAGATGGTACTTCAGGCTGAAGCCATGAAGACGTTAAACATAACCGTGCTACCGCAGTAGCAATAAAAAGCAGATACCCGAATTTATACATGGGTCTCCCTTGCACCGGATCCTCACCAATCCCAAGCAACATCATGGAAGCCGATATGTTAATTACAACCCCTGTAATCTCTGTCAAAAACTTCTCGATATGTTCTATTAATGGCACCAGTTTAGCACAAACATAAAAAATATGGAGACTGTCAGCATTAGCCATACTACAGCGGAAGCATTTACCATTGTTCCCCTTCCCCCATTTAATCATCTTGGCTGGAGTATGATAAAGATTATATGTGGTTTTTTAAACTGGGCTTTGAGATTCGCCGACAGACAAATTTCCTCAGCAATAACAATCGCCTTCTCTAAAGAAACCCTAGGCTCTCCCAGTTTAAGTGCCCACTTAAAGTTATGCTTATCCAAATCATCCCTCCTTGAAGCTAAAAGGATTTTGTAAAGGACCCCTATCTTTTCCTGGTGCCTAATAGCTTCAACTAAGTTATGAGGTAGCATCACTGTGGGCTGTTTGCTCAGGAAATCACGTATTTGTAGGAACTTAAAAAACTGGTTCTTAGGAAGAAGAAATTTTTCAGCTAAGTCTATAAAAGACAAATATAACCCCCCTGACTCATAAAAATCCCGAATTTGGGTAATACCCTTACATCTCCAGCTAGTTGCCACATGGTCTTGAAATATTGATGGCAATATACCTACGGCCGTGGTAGGTATATAAAAGGTTAATCCATGTATCTGTACATTTTTTCGTACCATGCTTCAAACCTTAAAAGCTTCCCCCAAGATTTTAAAATGCGTTTTTTTGTAATAACTTCTATCCAACATCTTGAACAGGCAGTTCTTAACCTCTTTTCCTAACACCATCTGATAAATTGAGGGAGCCTCAGCAGGATTACTCACATCTTCTCCAGTCAATATTATCCGAATATTTAATAAAAGACATGCATAATAATAGAGCGTGAAGTCGGGAACCGACCACCCACCCCTCTCTCTGGGAAGAGTCATAAAATGCAAAGCCCTCCATGGTTTCCCTGAAGCCCATAAAAATTTAGCACAAAGTGCATGTAGATGTTGTAATTGGCCACGGGATATCTCCAGAGGTACTGATCTGAAAAAATACAAAACCTTGGGGAGTATATTCATTTTGAGGATGTTGGCTCTACCAACCAAAGACAGATGTAAACAATCACATTGTTCTAATGATTGCTTTACATTACCAATGATATCCCCCCAGTTGATGTCAACCAAATCTTTCAAATACTCTTGGATTTTAATTCCTAGATACGTGACTTCCTTGACCACTCTAGGGTCATTAGCCATAATATTGTTTGTACACAAGATCTGGATTTTAGATGGGTTCATCTTATAGCCAGAGACTGTGCCAAACTCATACGCTAGGCATTCAACTTCATGTATAGCCGCGACGGGATCCGAAGTTATAATGGCTATTTCATTGGCATATGCACAAACATGAAAATGATCTTCCAAAACACGAAAAGGTTTGATCTGGGTGCTTCTCTCCAACATTATTAAAAAAGGGTTAATATATAGGGCGAACAGTAGCGGGGAACAAGGGCACCCCTGCCGTGTGCCTCTAGAAATTGTTATAGGATCCAATACAAGACCCATAGAGCAGATCCTGGCCATGGGCAATCGATATAATATTATAATATACTAGAACAACTATGAGTCTCATACAATTGAAGACCTTGACACAAGGATAAAGGTGATGCTAGAAATTAGTGAAGCTGTGGATTCGAGTATGCATATGTGTATGTATGCATAGGAGTAAAAATTCCCATCATCAACCTCAAGAGGTTAGCTTCATCATCTGGGAATGGAGGACTTGAAAGAGTACCATCTTCTACTTGGCAATTTGTAGATCTTGGTCTCTTATGTGTCCCAACCAGTGGCTGATATATTAGTTGTTGTTGGATGATGGAAAAGTAGGATGGTTGCAGTGCTCGTGAAATGTGATAGTGTAAGGGTGCTCGATAAAAATTGTCTAACAAGGCACTAAACACATTTTATTAGATCGCTACCTTGTTGGCAATGTATAAAAACAGTGCTATAACAGTTTTAATAATATAATAACTGTGATGGAAAAAAGGGGGTCTACATGTTTCTGCTAACGGGTGGAATTCACCCAAGCATTCGTCAGGACCAATTTAGCTACTGCAAAGGTGAAACAGTGCTCAAGTGAGCAGTGAAGTGAATAATACAACCTGGACCCAATCGAAGGGCCTAGAAACTCTGTAGGAAGTAATTTTACTCCGTTGACCTACAGAGATGAAAACACAAAAAAAAGAGAGAAAACACAGCATGGCACCAACCTTTTAAAAAGTGATATTTTCAAGGTCAACGTTTTAGCATTCAGTACATTTATCTGGTATGCAAATACTCTTAAATGTATCAAGACTGTAATAAGTCTGTAGAAAGGTGAAATGAATAGAGTTTATGGCACTTACCCAATATGTTGTGGGTGTGCACCTCACCTCACCTGGCTACTGCTCAGGTTACGGGAGGCCCCGCTCTGTAAAAAAATCAGAGGGTTCACAAATGTTATTGCTCAGAATTTGGGCATGTTTAAACCGCTGTCGCTCACTCCGCGAAATGCCAAGAAACGTCTAAACTCACATGATGTCATTCGTGTGCTACACAATGATAAAAAATTCCTAAAAAATTTCTACGGACTAGGCTAAGTGGTCGCCATGGTAACAATTAAAGCGAGAAGCTCCGTCTGTAGCGATATAGTAAAACAAAGCTTGGCCTCTGCCAAAGTGCCCGGAGAACACGATCAGAGGCAGCGATATGCTTGCTTTCTAACAGTAAACAAAGTAGAAGAGATTCCTACTCACCTATCCGTCGGTACCTCAAAACGGAGCTGAGCTCGTAGGGGAGGCAACCAGCGGGGTGGAAGCACACAGCTAAAGTAAAGAAAGCCGGTGTTTGTTGTCAAGGCAACCGAGTGAGTGGGACTCTTGTGGATTGCGTCATCACGTCACGTCAAGAGTGCCTGGGAAATGTAGTTTTTTAAGAAAGCGCAACGGGTAGATGGCTGAGGAACAGATTCTCATACGTCTCACCTAGTCAAATAGAAGGGCCATGAAGCCGATCTCTTTTGTTATCCATGAGATTCTGGAAGAGTATCAAATATATGGAGAAGGCAGCCGCTAGGGTGGGTGTAACCAAACACCAGCCTAAGTGATTTGATGGTATGAAGGCACATGATAACCAGGTCATATCGACCCGAGCCACACTGTTCAGTAGGATCCAAATATATATCATAGCCTAGAGTGACGCCCAAGGAATATCATCATTGAGCCCATCCTGATCACTATGAAGTCTAAACACCCATTTCTGTTCTTTTTGAAAAAGGTAGTTTGTGACATCTGTGATGTGTGATGGAATGAATGGTTGTTCCAGGACGAGCCATTGCATGTCTTCTGGTTTGTGGTTCGATGTCAGGAAATGTGTAGTCATTTTAGTTGCCTGCTTCTTACGCCTGATTGTGCTCTTGTGCTCACTTATTCTTACTTTAATTTTACGGGTGGTCATCCCTACATATTTCAGTGAGCAAGGGCAGGTAATCAGGTAGATAACTTTCTCTGAGTTACAATTTGTATGTTTGTGAAGCACCCATGGTCTTGAGGTACCAATGTCTACTGATTTAGTGTGTGTTGTCTGTGGGCACACTGAACAGTTACCACAAGGATAGTGACCTTGTACAGGTGGCAGGTCCCAGAGTGTTGATGTAGAGTGGTTCCTCATAGTTTTGGGTCGTGTATGTACAAGACTGTCTTTTAAACTCGTCCCTCTCTTAAATGAGAAGAGGGGGGGAGGTATAGCTTCATTGTTCAGATTCAAGATGCGCCAATGTTTCCGCACTACTTTCTGCACATGGTTGGACAGTGTGCTGAAAGTGTTGACAAAGGTCAATCTCGTCAGTGGAGGTTTAGGTATTGAGGGAGCAATGAGGGCGTCTCTGTTGTTATTCGACGCTCTTTTTTTAGCTTGTCTTATCAAGAAAGTAGGGTAATCTTTAATTTTAAGTTGTTTGGACAAGTCAGCAGCGTGTTTATCAAAAGTCTCCTTGGTGGAACAGTTCCTGCGTATCCGCAGAAATTGTCCAACAGGCTGGTTCTGTTTAAGAGACTTGGGATGGTGACTTTGAAAATTCAGTAGTGAGTTTTTTGCTTGGGGTTTTCTGTACAGTTCACTCCCCAGAGTGCCTTCTGTTGGATAGATGACAATATCTAAAAAAGGCAGCCTTGTTTTATCATGTGTCACTGTAAATTTCAGAAAATTGTTTTGTGCATTGAGCCATGTATGGAAATCAAGCAAAGTGGTCACATTGCCACGCCATATAACCAAAATATCATCAATATATCTCTTCCAAACGACAATCCTGTCGTGGAAAGGATTGATGTTATTCAACACTTTGTCTTGTTCAAAAAGATGAACGTAGAGGTTCGCCAGGCTGGGCGCAAAAATGCTGCCCATCGATGTTCCTGACGTCTGGAGGTAGATGGTTTCCTCAAACTTAAAGAAGTTTTCTTTCATTGCTAGCCTGGCGCACTCCATGATGAAATTGATAGGCGTGCTCGTGCCTAGATCTTTGGTATCAAGTAAACCCCTGATGGATTCCAATGTTTCGTCCTGGGGAATACAGGTGTAAAGGGATTCAACGTCGAAACTCACCAAGAGGTCTGTTTCGGTGTCAAAGGTAGTCTCAGGTAACAGTCTCAGGACGTCTTTGGTGTCCTGTAAAAATGTTGGCATCTCTTTGACCAACGGTCGTAGGAAAAAGTCTACGAAGGTGGACAAAGGTTCTAGGAGTGATCCTATCCCCGATATAATGGGGCGTCCTGGTGGTGGTCTAGTGGCTTTGTGTATTTTGGGGAGGACGTAAAAATAGGGCATCACCGGAAATTTCGTGATCAAGAAATCAGACTCTTGTGGTGTAATCCAGCCTGACTCTTTGGCTTCATAGACCAGATCATGTATTTCTTTAGACAATCTTGCTGTCGGGTCTTCGGACAGAACCCGGTAAGATTTGCCGTCATTCAGCTGTCTTAGACATTCATTTCGGTATGCTGTTGAGTCCATAATGACAATAGCGCCCCCCTTGTCAGCGGGCTTGATGGTGATGGTATTGTCATTGGAAAGTGTCGTTATGGCTTTTCTTTGTGAAAGAGAGAAGTTACAGTATCCTTTCTCACTAGTGGCACACAGCGTGGTGACATCATTGATAACAGCTTGTTCAAACACCTTTACATGATCTGGCACCAAATGTACTGGTGGGTTGAAATTGGAAGCTGGTTTGAGTCCCGTGTTAGATTCTAGAGGTAGATTATCTAGACTCATCATTTCAGTTCCTTTGTCTTTATTCTTGAAAAAGAAATGAAGCCGAACCTTGCGAAAAAAATTTCCAAGTTCGCACCTCAGTTGAAAAGGATCACCCACACACGTGGGGACAAAACCTAAACCTTTGTTTAGAACCTCATATTCAATTGAAGTCAGGTTGTGTTGGCTCAGATTTACCACTAATTGGCTGTTGTCATCTATAGTCTTCGCGGTTGTTTGTTCATTATGTTCTATGGGTTCTGTGGTGGCTGGTCTGTTTGCCAGTGTACTTGTTGTGCTTGTCCTCCTCTTCTCCTGCCTCGGTTGCGTCCACGGCCTTGCCCTAAAAAAGGTTGCTGCCCAAAGAAGGTAGGTGCGGGGGGCGGCTGGCAGGGAAAGGGGGGCATAGGTGGATTGAAAGGTGAGGATTGATAACCCCAAGGTACTGGGGGCCACCAAGGACTTGGTTGACCATAGTAATTTTGTGTACCGCGTCTCCTACTGGCGCGAGAACGTTGATAATTTTGTCTTTGCGACTGAGCAGATGTGTTGGAACCCTCTGAGTCTCATGAGGGGGTGTCTGTCCCTGACGAGGAGTAATTTGAACCGTACCTCTTACCCTTTTTGTTGTATTCTGGTGGGGTATAGGTATCGCTTGTATATGGGTATACCTTTTCAAAAGAGAAACGGGCCAGATCTTTTTTGAATTTTTCAATTTTCGTCAGCAAAATGGTGTCTTTATGCTCTTTGTTATTTTTATTGGTGTCCTCGAGATTCCTTTTGAATAAAGCACTCGTGATTGTAGCTTTGATTTGACCCTCCAAAGTTTGTATTTCTACAAGGATCAAATCAGCTGCCTTCTTGGCCGTACTGATGATTAAAATAAGCCAATCACGGGTGCATCGCCACGCAATAAGCGACCAGTCCTTAAGAAAAGTTTTGTCTGTCAAAAAAAGGCGTGGTGTATTGGTTACTATCAAACCCATAGGAGCGCTGTTACTTCTTAGATACTCCGTCATTATCGCACCATGTATAAAGGTGCGCGAGTGTGATTTCTTCAGGGCAAGTAGGGTTTGCCATTCGTCTACGGTATTGTTAGAGACTGATGGCAAACTGTCTAATATGCTGGGATTAGTATCGAGAATTGATTGTAGCATACTGTCATCGAATGACAAGCCAGTGAGTTCGGCCATCTCAAAACAGGGAACACGGTGTGAGCGGCGGTGTGAGTGTACTTATAATCAGCCTGTTGGCGTGAGTACCGAAAAATACAAAAATGACCCGCAGCCAGAGCTGCTCTAAAACTGTCTTATAATATCTCGAAAAAGAGTGGGGGTCAAAGGGAAAAAGTTTACAGACTCTAATAGTTGTGACATCCCCAAATCAACATTATAATATACTAGAACAACTATGAGTCTCATACAATTGAAGACCTTGACACAAGGATAAAGGTGATGCTAGAAATTAGTGAAGCTGTGGATTCGAGTATGCATATGTGTATGTATGCATAGGAGTAAAAATTCCCATCATCAACCTCAAGAGGTTAGCTTCATCATCTGGGAATGGAGGACTTGAAAGAGTACCATCTTCTACTTGGCAATTTGTAGATCTTGGTCTCTTATGTGTCCCAACCAGTGGCTGATATATTAGTTGTTGTTGGATGATGGAAAAGTAGGATGGTTGCAGTGCTCGTGAAATGTGATAGTGTAAGGGTGCTCGATAAAAATTGTCTAACAAGGCACTAAACACATTTTATTAGATCGCTACCTTGTTGGCAATGTATAAAAACAGTGCTATAACAGTTTTAATAATATAATAACTGTGATGGAAAAAAGGGGGTCTACATGTTTCTGCTAACGGGTGGAATTCACCCAAGCATTCGTCAGGACCAATTTAGCTACTGCAAAGGTGAAACAGTGCTCAAGTGAGCAGTGAAGTGAATAATACAACCTGGACCCAATCGAAGGGCCTAGAAACTCTGTAGGAAGTAATTTTACTCCGTTGACCTACAGAGATGAAAACACAAAAAAAAGAGAGAAAACACAGCATGGCACCAACCTTTTAAAAAGTGATATTTTCAAGTTCAACGTTTTAGCATTCAGTACATTTATCTGGTATGCAAATACTCTTAAATGTATCAAGACTGTAATAAGTCTGTAGAAAGGTGAAATGAATAGAGTTTATGGCACTTACCCAATATGTTGTGGGTGTGCACCTCACCTCACCTGGCTACTGCTCAGGTTACGGGAGGCCCCGCTCTGTAAAAAAATCAGAGGGTTCACAAATGTTATTGCTCAGAATTTGGGCATGTTTAAACCGCTGTCGCTCACTCCGCGAAATGCCAAGAAACGTCTAAACTCACATGATGTCATTCGTGTGCTACACAATGATAAAAAATTCCTAAAAAATTTCTACGGACTAGGCTAAGTGGTCGCCATGGTAACAATTAAAGCGAGAAGCTCCGTCTGTAGCGATATAGTAAAACAAAGCTTGGCCTCTGCCAAAGTGCCCGGAGAACACGATCAGAGGCAGCGATATGCTTGCTTTCTAACAGTAAACAAAGTAGAAGAGATTCCTACTCACCTATCCGTCGGTACCTCAAAACGGAGCTGAGCTCGTAGGGGAGGCAACCAGCGGGGTGGAAGCACACAGCTAAAGTAAAGAAAGCCGGTGTTTGTTGTCAAGGCAACCGAGTGAGTGGGACTCTTGTGGATTGCGTCATCACGTCACGTCAAGAGTGCCTGGGAAATGTAGTTTTTTAAGAAAGCGCAACGGGTAGATGGCTGAGGAACAGATTCTCATACGTCTCACCTAGTCAAATAGAAGGGCCATGAAGCCGATCTCTTTTGTTATCCATGAGATTCTGGAAGAGTATCAAATATATGGAGAAGGCAGCCGCTAGGGTGGGTGTAACCAAACACCAGCCTAAGTGATTTGATGGTATGAAGGCACATGATAACCAGGTCATATCGACCCGAGCCACACTGTTCAGTAGGATCCAAATATATATCATAGCCTAGAGTGACGCCCAAGAAATATCATCATTGAGCCCATCCTGATCACTATGAAGTCTAAACACCCATTTCTGTTCTTTTTGAAAAAGGTAGTTCGTGACATCTGTGATGTGTGATGGAATGAATGGTTGTTCCAGGACGAGCCATTGCATGTCTTCTGGTTTGTGGTTCGATGTCAGGAAATGTGTAGTCATTTTAGTTGCCTGCTTCTTACGCCTGATTGTGCTCTTGTGCTCACTTATTCTTACTTTAATTTTACGGGTGGTCATCCCTACATATTTCAGTGAGCAAGGGCAGGTAATCAGGTAGATAACTTTCTCTGAGTTACAATTTGTATGTTTGTGAAGCACCCATGGTCTTGAGGTACCAATGTCTACTGATTTAGTGTGTGTTGTCTGTGGGCACACTGAACAGTTACCACAAGGATAGTGACCTTGTACAGGTGGCAGGTCCCAGAGTGTTGATGTAGAGTGGTTCCTCATAGTTTTGGGTCGTGTATGTACAAGACTGTCTTTTAAACTCGTCCCTCTCTTAAATGAGAAGAGGGGGGGAGGTATAGCTTCATTGTTCAGATTCAAGATGCGCCAATGTTTCCGCACTACTTTCTGCACATGGTTGGACAGTGTGCTGAAAGTGTTGACAAAGGTCAATCTCGTCAGTGGAGGTTTAGGTATTGAGGGAGCAATGAGGGCGTCTCTGTTGTTATTCGACGCTCTTTTTTTAGCTTGTCTTATCAAGAAAGTAGGGTAATCTTTAATTTTAAGTTGTTTGGACAAGTCAGCAGCGTGTTTATCAAAAGTCTCCTTGGTGGAACAGTTCCTGCGTATCCGCAGAAATTGTCCAACAGGCAGGTTCTGTTTAAGAGACTTGGGATGGTGACTTTGAAAATTCAGTAGTGAGTTTTTTGCTTGGGGTTTTCTGTACAGTTCACTCCCCAGAGTGCCTTCTGTTGGATAGATGACAATATCTAAAAAAGGCAGACTTGTTTTATCATGTGTCACTGTAAATTTCAGAAAATTGTTTTGTGCATTGAGCCATGTATGGAAATCAAGCAAAGTGGTCACATTGCCACGCCATATAACCAAAATATCATCAATATATCTCTTCCAAACGACAATCCTGTCGTGGAAAGGATTGATGTTATTCAACACTTTGTCTTGTTCAAAAAGATGAACGTAGAGGTTCGCCAGGCTGGGCGCAAAAATGCTGCCCATCGATGTTCCTGAGGTCTGGAGGTAGATGGTTTCCTCAAACTTAAAGAAGTTTTCTTTCATTGCTAGCCTGGCGCACTCCATGATGAAATTGATAGGCGTGCTCGTGCCTAGATCTTTGGTATCAAGTAAACCCCTGATGGATTCCAATGTTTCGTCCTGGGGAATACAGGTGTAAAGGGATTCAACGTCGAAACTCACCAAGAGGTCTGTTTCGGTGTCAAAGGTAGTCTCAGGTAACAGTCTCAGGACGTCTTTGGTGTCCTGTAAAAATGTTGGCATCTCTTTGACCAACGGTCGTAGGAAAAAGTCTACGAAGGTGGACAAAGGTTCTAGGAGTGATCCTATCCCCGATATAATGGGGCGTCCTGGTGGTGGTCTAGTGGCTTTGTGTATTTTGGGGAGGACGTAAAAATAGGGCATCACCGGAAATTTCGTGATCAAGAAATCAGACTCTTGTGGTGTAATCCAGCCTGACTCTTTGGCTTCATAGACCAGATCATGTATTTCTTTAGACAATCTTGCTGTCGGGTCTTCAGACAGAACCCGGTAAGATTTGCCGTCATTCAGCTGTCTTAGACATTCATTTCGGTATGCTGTTGAGTCCATAATGACAATAGCGCCCCCCTTGTCAGCGGGCTTGATGGTGATGGTATTGTCATTGGAAAGTGTCGTTATGGCTTTTCTTTGTGAAAGAGAGAAGTTACAGTATCCTTTCTCACTAGTGGCACACAGCGTGGTGACATCATTGATAACAGCTTGTTCAAACACCTTTACATGATCTGGCACCAAATGTACTGGTGGGTTGAAATTGGAAGCTGGTTTGAGTCCCGTGTTAGATTCTAGAGGTAGATTATCTAGACTCATCATTTCAGTTCCTTTGTCTTTATTCTTGAAAAAGAAATGAAGCCGAACTTTGCGAAAAAAATTTCCAAGTTCGCACCTCAGTTGAAAAGGATCACCCACACACGTGGGGACAAAACCTAAACCTTTGTTTAGAACCTCATATTCAATTGAAGTCAGGTTGTGTTGGCTCAGATTTACCACTAATTGGCTGTTGTCATCTATAGTCTTCGCGGTTGTTTGTTCATTATGTTCTATGGGTTCTGTGGTGGCTGGTCTGTTTGCCAGTGTACTTGTTGTGCTTGTCCTCCTCTTCTCCTGCCTCGGTTGCGTCCACGGCCTTGCCCTAAAAAAGGTTGCTGCCCAAAGAAGGTAGGTGCGGGGGGCGGCTGGCAGGGAAAGGGGGGCATAGGTGGATTGAAAGGTGAGGATTGATAACCCCAAGGTACTGGGGGCCACCAAGGACTTGGTTGACCATAGTAATTTTGTGTACCGCGTCTCCTACTGGCGCGAGAACGTTGATAATTTTGTCTTTGCGACTGAGCAGATGTGTTGGAACCCTCTGAGTCTCATGAGGGGGTGTCTGTCCCTGACGAGGAGTAATTTGAACCGTACCTCTTACCCTTTTTGTTGTATTCTGGTGGGGTATAGGTATCGCTTGTATATGGGTATACCTTTTCAAAAGAGAAACGGGCCAGATCTTTTTTGAATTTTTCAATTTTCGTCAGCAAAATGGTGTCTTTATGCTCTTTGTTATTTTTATTGGTGTCCTCGAGATTCCTTTTGAATAAAGCACTCGTGATTGTAGCTTTGATTTGACCCTCCAAAGTTTGTATTTCTACAAGGATCAAATCAGCTGCCTTCTTGGCCGTACTGATGATTAAAATAAGCCAATCACGGGTGCATCGCCACGCAATAAGCGACCAGTCCTTAAGAAAAGTTTTGTCTGTCAAAAAAAGGCGTGGTGTATTGGTTACTATCAAACCCATAGGAGCGCTGTTACTTCTTAGATACTCCGTCATTATCGCACCATGTATAAAGGTGCGCGAGTGTGATTTCTTCAGGGCAAGTAGGGTTTGCCATTCGTCTACGGTATTGTTAGAGACTGATGGCAAACTGTCTAATATGCTGGGATTAGTATCGAGAATTGATTGTAGCATACTGTCATCGAATGACAAGCCAGTGAGTTCGGCCATCTCAAAACAGGGAACACGGTGTGAGCGGCGGTGTGAGTGTACTTATAATCAGCCTGTTGGCGTGAGTACCGAAAAATACAAAAATGACCCGCAGCCAGAGCTGCTCTAAAACTGTCTTATAATATCTCGAAAAAGAGTGGGGGTCAAAGGGAAAAAGTTTACAGACTCTAATAGTTGTGACATCCCCAAATCAACATTATAATATACTAGAACAACTATGAGTCTCATACAATTGAAGACCTTGACACAAGGATAAAGGTGATGCTAGAAATTAGTGAAGCTGTGGATTCGAGTATGCATATGTGTATGTATGCATAGGAGTAAAAATTCCCATCATCAACCTCAAGAGGTTAGCTTCATCATCTGGGAATGGAGGACTTGAAAGAGTACCATCTTCTACTTGGCAATTTGTAGATCTTGGTCTCTTATGTGTCCCAACCAGTGGCTGATATATTAGTTGTTGTTGGATGATGGAAAAGTATGATGGTTGCAGTGCTCGTGAAATGTGATAGTGTAAGGGTGCTCGATAAAAATTGTCTAACAAGGCACTAAACACATTTTATTAGATCGCTACCTTGTTGGCAATGTATAAAAACAGTGCTATAACAGTTTTAATAATATAATAACTGTGATGGAAAAAAGGGGGTCTACATGTTTCTGCTAACGGGTGGAATTCACCCAAGCATTCGTCAGGACCAATTTAGCTACTGCAAAGGTGAAACAGTGCTCAAGTGAGCAGTGAAGTGAATAATACAACCTGGACCCAATCGAAGGGCCTAGAAACTCTGTAGGAAGTAATTTTACTCCGTTGACCTACAGAGATGAAAACACAAAAAAAAGAGAGAAAACACAGCATGGCACCAACCTTTTAAAAAGTGATATTTTCAAGGTCAACGTTTTAGCATTCAGTTCATTTATCTGGTATGCAAATACTCTTAAATGTATCAAGACTGTAATAAGTCTGTAGAAAGGTGAAATGAATAGAGTTTATGGCACTTACCCAATATGTTGTGGGTGTGCACCTCACCTCACCTGGCTACTGCTCAGGTTACGGGAGGCCCCGCTCTGTAAAAAAATCAGAGGGTTCACAAATGTTATTGCTCAGAATTTGGGCATGTTTAAACCGCTGTCGCTCACTCCGCGAAATGCCAAGAAACGTCTAAACTCACATGATGTCATTCGTGTGCTACACAATGATAAAAAATTCCTAAAAAATTTCTACGGACTAGGCTAAGTGGTCGCCATGGTAACAATTAAAGCGAGAAGCTCCGTCTGTAGCGATATAGTAAAACAAAGCTTGGCCTCTGCCAAAGTGCCCGGAGAACACGATCAGAGGCAGCGATATGCTTGCTTTCTAACAGTAAACAAAGTAGAAGAGATTCCTACTCACCTATCCGTCGGTACCTCAAAACGGAGCTGAGCTCGTAGGGGAGGCAACCAGCGGGGTGGAAGCACACAGCTAAAGTAAAGAAAGCCGGTGTTTGTTGTCAAGGCAACCGAGTGAGTGGGACTCTTGTGGATTGCGTCATCACGTCACGTCAAGAGTGCCTGGGAAATGTAGTTTTTTAAGAAAGCGCAACGGGTAGATGGCTGAGGAACAGATTCTCATACGTCTCACCTAGTCAAATAGAAGGGCCATGAAGCCGATCTCTTTTGTTATCCATGAGATTCTGGAAGAGTATCAAATATATGGAGAAGGCAGCCGCTAGGGTGGGTGTAACCAAACACCAGCCTAAGTGATTTGATGGTATGAAGGCACATGATAACCAGGTCATATCGACCCGAGCCACACTGTTCAGTAGGATGCAAATATATATCATAGCCTAGAGTGACGCCCAAGGAATATCATCATTGAGCCCATCCTGATCACTATGAAGTCTAAACACCCATTTCTGTTCTTTTTGAAAAAGGTAGTTCGTGACATCTGTGATGTGTGATGGAATGAATGGTTGTTCCAGGACGAGCCATTGCATGTCTTCTGGTTTGTGGTTCGATGTCAGGAAATGTGTAGTCATTTTAGTTGCCTGCTTCTTACGCCTGATTGTGCTCTTGTGCTCACTTATTCTTACTTTAATTTTACGGGTGGTCATCCCTACATATTTCAGTGAGCAAGGGCAGGTAATCAGGTAGATAACTTTCTCTGAGTTACAATTTGTATGTTTGTGAAGCACCCATGGTCTTGAGGTACCAATGTCTACTGATTTAGTGTGTGTTGTCTGTGGGCACACTGAACAGTTACCACAAGGATAGTGACCTTGTACAGGTGGCAGGTCCCAGAGTGTTGATGTAGAGGGGTTCCTCATAGTTTTGGGTCGTGTATGTACAAGACTGTCTTTTAAACTCGCCCCTCTCTTAAATGAGAAGAGGGGGGGAGGTATAGCTTCATTGTTCAGATTCAAGATGCGCCAATGTTTCCGCACTACTTTCTGCACATGGTTGGACAGTGTGCTGAAAGTGTTGACAAAGGTCAATCTCGTCAGTGGAGGTTTAGGTATTGAGGGAGCAATGAGGGCGTCTCTGTTGTTATTCGACGCTCTTTTTTTAGCTTGTCTTATCAAGAAAGTAGGGTAATCTTTAATTTTAAGTTGTTTGGACAAGTCAGCAGCGTGTTTATCAAAAGTCTCCTTGGTGGAACAGTTCCTGCGTATCCGCAGAAATTGTCCAACAGGCAGGTTCTGTTTAAGAGACTTGGGATGGTGACTTTGAAAATTCAGTAGTGAGTTTTTTGCTTGGGGTTTTCTGTACAGTTCACTCCCCAGAGTGCCTTCTGTTGGATAGATGACAATATCTAAAAAAGGCAGCCTTGTTTTATCATGTGTCACTGTAAATTTCAGAAAATTGTTTTGTGCATTGAGCCATGTATGGAAATCAAGCAAAGTGGTCACATTGCCACGCCATATAACCAAAATATCATCAATATATCTCTTCCAAACGACAATCCTGTCGTGGAAAGGATTGATGTTATTCAACACTTTGTCTTGTTCAAAAAGATGAACGTAGAGGTTCGCCAGGCTGGGCGCAAAAATGCTGCCCATCGATGTTCCTGAGGTCTGGAGGTAGATGGTTTCCTCAAACTTAAAGAAGTTTTCTTTCATTGCTAGCCTGGCGCACTCCATGATGAAATTGATAGGCGTGCTCGTGCCTAGATCTTTGGTATCAAGTAAACCCCTGATGGATTCCAATGTTTCGTCCTGGGGAATACAGGTGTAAAGGGATTCAACGTCGAAACTCACCAAGAGGTCTGTTTCGGTGTCAAAGGTAGTCTCAGGTAACAGTCTCAGGACGTCTTTGGTGTCCTGTAAAAATGTTGGCATCTCTTTGACCAACGGTCGTAGGAAAAAGTCTACGAAGGTGGACAAAGGTTCTAGGAGTGATCCTATCCCCGATATAATGGGGCGTCCTGGTGGTGGTCTAGTGGCTTTGTGTATTTTGGGGAGGACGTAAAAATAGGGCATCACCGGAAATTTCGTGATCAAGAAATCAGACTCTTGTGGTGTAATCCAGCCTGACTCTTTGGCTTCATAGACCAGATCATGTATTTCTTTAGACAATCTTGCTGTCGGGTCTTCGGACAGAACCCGGTAAGATTTGCCGTCATTCAGCTGTCTTAGACATTCATTTCGGTATGCTGTTGAGTCCATAATGACAATAGCGCCCCCCTTGTCAGCGGGCTTGATGGTGATGGTATTGTCATTGGAAAGTGTCGTTATGGCTTTTCTTTGTGAAAGAGAGAAGTTACAGTATCCTTTCTCACTAGTGGCACAAAGCGTGGTGACATCATTGATAACAGCTTGTTCAAACACCTTTACATGATCTGGCACCAAATGTACTGGTGGGTTGAAATTGGAAGCTGGTTTGAGTCCCGTGTTAGATTCTAGAGGTAGATTATCTAGACTCATCATTTCAGTTCCTTTGTCTTTATTCTTGAAAAAGAAATGAAGCCGAACCTTGCGAAAAAAATTTCCAAGTTCGCACCTCAGTTGAAAAGGATCACCCACACACGTGGGGACAAAACCTAAACCTTTGTTTAGAACCTCATATTCAATTGAAGTCAGGTTGTGTTGGCTCAGATTTACCACTAATTGGCTGTTGTCATCTATAGTCTTCGCGGTTGTTTGTTCATTATGTTCTATGGGTTCTGTGGTGGCTGGTCTGTTTGCCAGTGTACTTGTTGTGCTTGTCCTCCTCTTCTCCTGCCTCGGTTGCGTCCACTGCCTTGCCCTAAAAAAGGTTGCTGCCCAAAGAAGGTAGGTGCGGGGGGCGGCTGGCAGGGAAAGGGGGGCATAGGTGGATTGAAAGGTGAGGATTGATAACCCCAAGGTACTGGGGGCCACCAAGGACTTGGTTGACCATAGTAATTTTGTGTACCGCGTCTCCTACTGGCGCGAGAACGTTGATAATTTTGTCTTTGCGACTGAGCAGATGTGTTGGAACCCTCTGAGTCTCATGAGGGGGTGTCTGTCCCTGACGAGGAGTAATTTGAACCGTACCTCTTACCCTTTTTGTTGTATTCTGGTGGGGTATAGGTATCGCTTGTATATGGGTATACCTTTTCAAAAGAGAAACGGGCCAGATCTTTTTTGAATTTTTCAATTTTCGTCAGCAAAATGGTGTCTTTATGCTCTTTGTTATTTTTATTGGTGTCCTCGAGATTCCTTTTGAATAAAGCACTCGTGATTGTAGCTTTGATTTGACCCTCCAAAGTTTGTATTTCTACAAGGATCAAATCAGCTGCCTTCTTGGCCGTACTGATGATTAAAATAAGCCAATCACGGGTGCATCGCCACGCAATAAGCGACCAGTCCTTAAGAAAAGTTTTGTCTGTCAAAAAAAGGCGTGGTGTATTGGTTACTATCAAACCCATAGGAGCGCTGTTACTTCTTAGATACTCCGTCATTATCGCACCATGTATAAAGGTGCGCGAGTGTGATTTCTTCAGGGCAAGTAGGGTTTGCCATTCATCTACGGTATTGTTAGAGACTGATGGCAAACTGTCTAATATGCTGGGATTAGTATCGAGAATTGATTGTAGCATACTGTCATCGAATGACAAGCCAGTGAGTTCGGCCATCTCAAAACAGGGAACACGGTGTGAGCGGCGGTGTGAGTGTACTTATAATCAGCCTGTTGGCGTGAGTACCGAAAAATACAAAAATGACCCGCAGCCAGAGCTGCTCTAAAACTGTCTTATAATATCTCGAAAAAGAGTGGGGGTCAAAGGGAAAAAGTTTACAGACTCTAATAGTTGTGACATCCCCAAATCAACATTATAATATACTAGAACAACTATGAGTCTCATACAATTGAAGACCTTGACACAAGGATAAAGGTGATGCTAGAAATTAGTGAAGCTGTGGATTCGAGTATGCATATGTGTATGTATGCATAGGAGTAAAAATTCCCATCATCAACCTCAAGAGGTTAGCTTCTTCATCTGGGAATGGAGGACTTGAAAGAGTACCATCTTCTACTTGGCAATTTGTAGATCTTGGTCTCTTATGTGTCCCAACCAGTGGCTGATATATTAGTTGTTGTTGGATGATGGAAAAGTATGATGGTTGCAGTGCTCGTGAAATGTGATAGTGTAAGGGTGCTCGATAAAAATTGTCTAACAAGGCACTAAACACATTTTATTAGATCGCTACCTTGTTGGCAATGTATAAAAACAGTGCTATAACAGTTTTAATAATATAATAACTGTGATGGAAAAAAGGGGGTCTACATGTTTCTGCTAACGGGTGGAATTCACCCAAGCATTCGTCAGGACCAATTTAGCTACTGCAAAGGTGAAACAGTGCTCAAGTGAGCAGTGAAGTGAATAATACAACCTGGACCCAATCGAAGGGCCTAGAAACTCTGTAGGAAGTAATTTTACTCCGTTGACCTACAGAGATGAAAACACAAAAAAAAAGAGAGAAAACACAGCATGGCACCAACCTTTTAAAAAGTGATATTTTCAAGGTCAACGTTTTAGCATTCAGTACATTTATCTGGTATGCAAATACTCTTAAATGTATCAAGACTGTAATAAGTCTGTAGAAAGGTGAAATGAATAGAGTTTATGGCACTTACCCAATATGTTGTGGGTGTGCACCTCTCCTCACCTGGCTACTGCTCAGGTTACGGGAGGCCCCGCTCTGTAAAAAAATCAGAGGGTTCACAAATGTTATTGCTCAGAATTTGGGCATGTTTAAACCGCTGTCGCTCACTCCGCGAAATGCCAAGAAACGTCTAAACTCACATGATGTCATTCGTGTGCTACACAATGATAAAAAATTCCTAAAAAATTTCTATGGACTAGGCTAAGTGGTCGCCATGGTAACAATTAAAGCGAGAAGCTCCGTCTGTAGCGATATAGTAAAACAAAGCTTGGCCTCTGCCAAAGTGCCCGGAGAACACGATCAGAGGCAGCGATATGCTTGCTTTCTAACAGTAAACAAAGTAGAAGAGATTCCTACTCACCTATCCGTCGGTACCTCAAAACGGAGCTGAGCTCGTAGGGGAGGCAACCAGCGGGGTGGAAGCACACAGCTAAAGTAAAGAAAGCCGGTGTTTGTTGTCAAGGCAACCGAGTGAGTGGGACTCTTGTGGATTGCGTCATCACGTCACGTCAAGAGTGCCTGGGAAATGTAGTTTTTTAAGAAAGCGCAACGGGTAGATGGCTGAGGAACAGATTCTCATACGTCTCACCTAGTCAAATAGAAGGGCCATGAAGCCGATCTCTTTTGTTATCCATGAGATTCTGGAAGAGTATCAAATATATGGAGAAGGCAGCCGCTAGGGTGGGTGTAACCAAACACCAGCCTAAGTGATTTGATGGTATGAAGGCACATGATAACCAGGTCATATCGACCCGAGCCACACTGTTCAGTAGGATCCAAATATATATCATAGCCTAGAGTGACGCCCAAGGAATATCATCATTGAGCCCATCCTGATCACTATGAAGTCTAAACACCCATTTCTGTTCTTTTTGAAAAAGGTAGTTCGTGACATCTGTGATGTGTGATGGAATGAATGGTTGTTCCAGGACGAGCCATTGCATGTCTTCTGGTTTGTGGTTCGATGTCAGGAAATGTGTAGTCATTTTAGTTGCCTGCTTCTTACGCCTGATTGTGCTCTTGTGCTCACTTATTCTTACTTTAATTTTACGGGTGGTCATCCCTACATATTTCAGTGAGCAAGGGCAGGTAATCAGGTAGATAACTTTCTCTGAGTTACAATTTGTATGTTTGTGAAGCACCCATGGTCTTGAGGTACCAATGTCTACTGATTTAGTGTGTGTTGTCTGTGGGCACTGAAATATGTAGGGATGACCACCCGTAAAATTAAAGTAAGAATAAGTGAGCACAAGAGCACAATCAGGCGTAAGAAGCAGGCAACTAAAATGACTACACATTTCCTGACATCGAACCACAAACCAGAAGACATGCAATGGCTCGTCCTGGAACAACCATTCATTCCATCACACATCACAGATGTCACAAACTACCTTTTTCAAAAAGAACAGAAATGGGTGTTTAGACTTCATAGTGATCAGGATGGGCTCAATGATGATATTCCTTGGGCGTCACTCTAGGCTATGATATATATTTGGATCCTACTGAACAGTGTGGCTCGGGTCGATATGACCTGGTTATCATGTGCCTTCATACCATCAAATCACTTAGGCTGGTGTTTGGTTACACCCACCCTAGCGGCTGCCTTCTCCATATATTTGATACTCTTCCAGAATCTCATGGATAACAAAAGAGATCGGCTTCATGGCCCTTCTATTTGACTAGGTGAGACGTATGAGAATCTGTTCCTCAGCCATCTACCCGTTGCGCTTTCTTAAAAAACTACATTTCCCAGGCACTCTTGACGTGACGTGATGACGCAATCCACAAGAGTCCCACTCACTCGGTTGCCTTGACAACAAACACCGGCTTTCTTTACTTTAGCTGTGTGCTTCCACCCCGCTGGTTGCCTCCCCTACGAGCTCAGCTCCGTTTTGAGGTACCGACGGATAGGTGAGTAGGAATCTCTTCTACTTTGTTTACTGTTAGAAAGCAAGCATATCGCTGCCTCTGATCGTGTTCTCCGGGCACTTTGGCAGAGGCCAAGCTTTGTTTTACTATATCGCTACAGACGGAGCTTCTCGCTTTAATTGTTACCATGGCGACCACTTAGCCTAGTCCGTAGAAATTTTTTAGGAATTTTTTATCATTGTGTAGCACACGAATGACATCATGTGAGTTTAGACGTTTCTTGGCATTTCGCGGAGTGAGCGACAGCGGTTTAAACATGCCCAAATTCTGAGCAATAACATTTGTGAACCCTCTGATTTTTTTACAGAGCGGGGCCTCCCGCAACCTGAGCAGTAGCCAGGTGAGGTGAGGTGCACACCCACAACATATTGGGTAAGTGCCATAAACTCTATTCATTTCACCTTTCTACAGACTTATTACAGTCTTGATACATTTAAGAGTATTTGCATACCAGATAAATGTACTGAATGCTAAAACGTTGACCTTGAAAATATCACTTTTTAAAAGGTTGGTGCCATGCTGTGTTTTCTCTCTTTTTTTTGTGTTTTCATCTCTGTAGGTCAACGGAGTAAAATTACTTCCTACAGAGTTTCTAGGCCCTTCGATTGGGTCCAGGTTGTATTATTCACTTCACTGCTCACTTGAGCACTGTTTCACCTTTGCAGTAGCTAAATTGGTCCTGACGAATGCTTGGGTGAATTCCACCCGTTAGCAGAAACATGTAGACCCCCTTTTTTCCATCACAGTTATTATATTATTAAAACTGTTATAGCACTGTTTTTATACATTGCCAACAAGGTAGCGATCTAATAAAATGTGTTTAGTGCCTTGTTAGACAATTTTTATCGAGCACCCTTACACTATCACATTTCACGAGCACTGCAACCATCATACTTTTCCATCATCCAACAACAACTAATATATCAGCCACTGGTTGGGACACATAAGAGACCAAGATCTACAAATTGCCAAGTAGAAGATGGTACTCTTTCAAGTCCTCCATTCCCAGATGATGAAGCTAACCTCTTGAGGTTGATGATGGGAATTTTTACTCCTATGCATACATACACATATGCATACTCGAATCCACAGCTTCACTAATTTCTAGCATCACCTTTATCCTTGTGTCAAGGTCTTCAATTGTATGAGACTCATAGTTGTTCTAGTATATTATAATGTTGATTTGGGGATGTCACAACTATTAGAGTCTGTAAACTTTTTCCCTTTGACCCCCACTCTTTTTCGAGATATTATAAGACAATCGATATAATACTCATATAGCCTGGATAAACCCCTAACCGAACCCCATCCGCTGCATAACCCCCCAAAGGAAGTCCCAGGCGACACAATTGAACGCCTTCTCTGCATCAAGTAATATCAGTCCTAGATCCCTGAATTGAACCTGAGCAATATCGAACAGTGTCACAATTCTATTAATATGATTCACAGTACCCCGACCAGGAATAAATCCATGTTGTTTTGGGGAAACCAGAGGAGAAATAACTTTTGCCAACCTAATCGCCAAGATTTTGGTGTAGATCTTCCCATCGCAGTTAACAAGAGAAATTGGGCGGTATGACCCTGGCAAATCTGGTGGCTTATGTTTTTTCCGAAAAATGATGATATTAGCCTCATCCCATGATTGTGGTCTCCTCCCCCCCCCCCCCCATTTGGGCTGCTTGGAAGACGGCAAGCAGATCTGTTTTAATATCCTGAAAGAAGGCCCTATAAACCTCTGAAGATAGCTTATCAAGGCCCGCTGCCTTACTAATCGTCATGCTATTTATGGCTAACTCTAACTCCTCCATGGTAGTGGGGCTCTCCATTATCTCTACCTCCTCCTGGCCAACCTGCTCCACTAAATGTTGTACCCCAGGGTTCCTAATGTGCAGCCCCAACTCTTCTTCCGTATATAAATCTTCATAAAATGTATAAAAAATCAGAAGAATCTCTTGGGGATCATATACCATGTTGCCTAGCGTATTCTTCATACCGGCTATTCTATAAACAGCCTCATTAGAACTACAAACTAAGGTGGATAGATGTAAAGCTAACATCAACCTATCCTGGAGCAAGGAAATTGCAGCTAAATATTTGGTGTATAAAAAGGATTGTTATGAGTAAGGGGAGGCTGTAGGACGCTGTTTAGCTAAAAGGACTTAAGCTCTATTGGGTAATACATCTCAGTTTCAAGAAAATGGATTTCGGACACACACAACGCCTTATATTTCAGCTAATCTTTTTTTTAACTCCGTACTTAGGCGAACAGAAATATTACTTGATCAAAGATGCTTCCTTCGTGTGACTGGCCCGAAAAAGCCGACAGGTTCTCGTCTGAAAAGAAGACATTTTCTATTGTTGACTGAGTGGGAACGACCATAAGGACTCGGAGAGACAGAGTGGCCAGCTTGGAAAATCCGTCATAAACAATTTTGGCACATGCAACAAAAAATTAATTAGCTGTGTGCACCCTCAGGGGTCTCAACTGTCAGTGTGCTTATGTTGATGATTGGCAATGTTTGCGGTCCATAAGACGCACATGTGCTGAAGCTCAATGTGGGGCATGCTAACAGCACTAAGAGCTTACCGTAAATCCATGAAGCCTGAGGGCTATAAATAGTCAGTGCTGCACTGATTCTGAAATGCACCAATGGCTGACAATGGCATCCCGCCACCAAAGCAGAAAACCTGCTGAAAGGAAACAATTGCTACATGCAAGAATTACCATGAGCACCCAGTAAAAACCATATATAAGCAGTAAAGAATGCTGGTGCATTTGCAAGATACTCCAGCAGACAGTATTTCCAGCTATCACTGTAGGGACAGTGCTCCTGCGGTGTTGAGCCAGGGCTGGAATTCTGTACAAGAAGAATCAGTCACCCCACATAATACAGTATTTGTAAACGAAATAAAAAGGCCAAGCGGGCCATGAAAAATTGAATTTCAGAAGACGCTGTCGAGGGGCAGTGGTGGGCAATTACGGAGGTACTGCATTTGGAGTCCACACAGGCTGCAATCATTTGCAGTGACAGAGCGCTCTGCGAGTCCCCCCAGGACAAAGGCATTCTAGTTAAATCAATTTGTCAGAGGCGTCCTAGCTTCATGTCATCCTCCCAGCTATCCTGCGTTTCTCCATCGCCCGGTTTTTATCTCCTAACCCTTTTTCCTTATCCCAGGTCACCCTCCAGGCCTTGAAATATGGGCTGGCTGGAGAAGCAGTCAGCTACAGAGCACAGCTGTTTCCCTGTAGCAGATCATTCGAACAACAAGATTCCCCTGCTAATTAGCAGGCATGTCCAAGGGAATGACCCCTCCCAACTGTGTCACAAATGGATCATTAACAATTCAGACATGAAATTGATGTTCAAAATGTGAACCCTGCACAGGGAAAGAATTCTCACAAGAAAATCTGCTTTAGACACATGCAGTTTTGTCCCAAGAGGCATGGGAGCAGATAATGTCTGCGTGATATTTGAGCTAGTTCAGTTCCTGCAGATGCATAATGTGCTCTACGATGAGGGACGTGAATGCTTATTCTACTTTTTACTCATGTGCCTATATATTTGGATGCCTACTAACTAGTCTGTTCCTGCAAGTACTGGATTTTAGATCACAACCCAACCATCATGAAATGAAGAAAAAAAATAAAAAAGACAAAACAAATCAAACAGGAACTTAGAATTAAACAGAAAAGGATCTTTTTTGTTACTAGTAACACAATGAAGTATGTTCCCACGGCAGTCGAGGTCATCTTCTATACACTGAGAGTCAAAAATTGCACTCGTTTTAGGGTACCTTATGTTGACCTCATTTGACAAATATTGCACTTAATTGATCGTGGTGTAGTTATAATATTTAATTACATTTCAATTGTCTCCATGTAAATCCTCCATTTTGTTGACCTGTTTTTTCTGAAGATGTCACAAATGTTTTAGTGCAAAGGTAGAGACCCTAGTAGCTAGGGAAGGGTAGGAGTGCACTACAACTGGGTGAGGTAACGAAACAGCCCCTGCCCTACTTCATGGAGTCCATGGAGGAATGGACTACATGGAGCCCATGCTATAGACCAAACCACACCCCCACAGCTTGGCATTCTCCCTCTCCCACTCTTCCCTCCCATCAGCAACAACTTCTCCTTGCAGGACCAGTAACAGAGAGAGAAGCAACAAGGGCATGCTGGAGAGAAAAAGATACAGGCCAGAAAGCATGGAATTTACCAGAACCCAAGAGAAAGCATGAAGCAAACTCTTCAAGCTGAGGGTAATACCAAAAGAATCAACCAGAAGAATCAAAAAGACAAGCTTTAGAGCAAATATAAGAGTGTGAATGGGCCTTATATCACTGAATTTTACGTAAATATGATGAAGACCACTGAGAGATCCCAACACATCTAACTCCCATTGTTGGCAGACATTTTGCTTTCTATGTGACCCAGGATCTGCGCTGTTGCTTTCTTCCTCTGCCCCTTGCTTCTGCCACATTCCTACAATACCACCAACTCCCCCCACCATTACAGCATGTGCCTTTCTCCCTTTTCTTTGTTGCCTTCCCATTCACACCCCCAATTCGATAAGCCTAACATGTCAACTAAACCTCCCGCTACCCTAATGGGCATATTCCCTTATAGTTCTCACCTACAACTAAATTAGGAAATGCGTGTTAAAAACAGCAAACACTTCTTTTGCCCAGCTGATTGCCATTTTCCACCTCTCAAAGTAGGGAAATGTACTATTTACAATTTGTTATGTTTTAATTCTAACATTGCCTCAGAATCAAATAGTCAAACTTGTAAAAAAAATTTTTTATTTGTTTCATCTCATCTACTCAATGTTTTATTAGACAAACTGATCATTTTAGGAGCTATGCACGGTGCTTTGAAATCCTCAATTTCTTGAGTTAAGCAACAATGATCCTAAGACCTGCAATGATTTGCACTGGTTGACTTAATTCTCTGCCACAGGACAACCTAACTATTAATAGACCTTCCTCAACATGGCACTCCACTCTACGTGCAATATAATATACTGCACTACAATATTTATTTGTCATAACACTTTGCTACATGCAGCGCACAGTGAATGCGTGGTTAATATAATGCTATTTTTAAAGCTGCAATGCCACACAAGCAACCAATACATACAGAGTAGACAGACTATACCACAAGGATCCAATACACCTTTGAGAGACTGCGAGGGCACTACTTGTCCCAGGTACCACTGAGGCTCAGGATGCGGCCTGTTTGCCAAACACAGGCTGCATTCATCAAACAGTGCTAGAAGCGCCACATGAGGCCCCGCTGCACGGGAGAGGAAAAGGCAAAGTATATAGTCTTCTCCAACGGCATTCTGAAGCCATCCAAAAGACATATGGTTGTTGGGGAGCCCCATTGAGTTGGTCTCTACCTTTTACTAGCTAGGTTTAAGGCTCACCCCAAACCTGATTTGGGCTTCAGAGCTTGAGGAAGCACATTTATCAATTATTTAGTAGACCTCAAATATAACAAAGATCCACAGAAGGACAGTGTCAAAAAAGCGGCACCAGCACTTGAAATCTATCATACCAAGGCTTTGGGATCAGCTATGTATGGAGCAGAAATTTGGGAATGTGGGAACATCGATAGTCTATCTTTGATTGAGCATCGAATTATAACATCTCAACTCATTCTCCCAGTGAGCACTCCTCTAACCCCAGTTTTTTCGGATCTTGCCCAAATGAAGATTGTACGTAGAGTGCAGGCTTTTAATGTTCTGGCATCGGGTGTCGAATGCAGAAGAGCTTTCCCTCTACCATGTGGACCTCATGGATCTTATCAAAACCCTATGTGTTAGCAAAATCTTTGGGTGAGGTCCCTAAGGGCAGTCTTGAGGAAACTGGGGTTGGAACTGTATTAGACAGCACCAGAGAAGTTGTGGTCAAAACAATCTACTGGAATCTATTTTAGTGGAAAGTGTGACTAAATTCAAGGGACCTCTCACTCTAGTGTTCATAGATTTTAAACCTTGTCCCCAATATGAACAAACTATTGCAAAAAATGGTCTAAGCTATGACGCAGAAACTGTTTCTTCAATTTAGATACAGGAAACTTCCTACCAAAATGTTTTGCAATAAATGGCTATACCAAGTCCCACTTGATGATCAGTGTCCAACATGCTGGGGAGGGCCTGAATCCTTTGTACACTAAATTATTTTTTTGGCCTTGCTACAAAAATTTGAGGTTACAGTGGATTGTCCCTTTAAATTGGAGCACTGGCACCAGAAACCATCTTGAAGCATTTATAATCCTTAGCACCGACACACTGAGAATTGTGGTGTTTGTTATGGCAGAATCGCTAATGGCCCTCTGGATTAAGCGTTCGAAGTGTATTCTGTGATCAGGGCCATTATGTTGTGTGGTATGTGGCCAATGGGCGACTTTCCTTCATTTAATATTATATGACCTAGTGATGCATATCGAATTTGGATTTTGATCTACTTTTATGCTCTTAAATGTCAATAGTGGGATCCAGAGGGGGTCTCTTCTGTTTCTATATGTGGTACCTCAGTTTGTTTTTATTGTTTGCTTTGTTTATATAAAACAGAAATGTAAGGATGTATATTTTCAGGCGCTTAGGCTTATGCCATTTGAAATGTTCCTGTTTGGTCAGGGTTGCCAACCTTTCTTTAGCTGCTTATTTAAAGAAAATGGTATATAGCGGATTCAGGTACCATTGTGCATTTATGAGAGCCCTTTCTATTGTAATGTAACTAAATGATTAGATAGGGCAATCGCTTATTCAGTGCTGCTGTATCATGCTGCCGATGGGATACCTGCTGCTTTGCTTGTAGGAGGGCAGCCCTGTGCTATTTTAATTTATGATTGTTTTTTTATGTTTACATGTGTAATCTTCTTAGATGTAGTTTTCTTTTTAGGGTCTAAGTGACTGAAAATAAAGTTTTAGGATGATGATTTTAAATGCCTCCATTGGGTGTCACCGAACACTCAACAGTGAATTCCGCCCAACAATACCGGCCAACAACTTCCATTGGCACTTATAACTTGCCTTTCAGTAACAGAATACATTAGACAGAAGAAACCTTCATGCACGCAGCATGGGACAACAGTCATATAGTTGGCAAGAACCTGGTAAGTCAACAGCATCTATCCGTCGTCGACATACATTGTGGAAACATTCAGCTAAAGATAGGATGGGCATATCATCCCTTACACGCATAATATCACACTGTAATCAAATACTTAGTTTCTGATAACTGCTCACTACAAAGATCCTTACCTCTATGAAACTCATATTACTTTCACATTAACCAACACAAACGATAAATATAGTAGCTTTTAAGAAAGAAATCTCTACTAACTACACACACCATAACAACTATACGCAACAGATCGATGGAACTGGGCATAAGGGAGACAAGATCAAGAAAACACTATTGTGCCTAATGGTCGAAAGTGCTGTACAAATGCAGAAGACATAACATGTTTCTATGAAATTTGAAAATCTATTTTTTTTGTTTTCTTTTTAATTTTTATTAACCATAAATCATTAACTTGACATAAATTGCATAGGCAGATATATACTTATACATTTTGTACATCAATATGGTATAGATGACAGTTTCCACAGTAGTAGATATGGTATAGGCCTATTTGAAGTTGTTCATATTTATTGACATTGCAATATAGTTCTGTCTATAGCATTCAGAATTGAAACTTTATATCTCCAACCATCTGTGTATCCCTCCTTCTTCTCATTTGTCCACGATTTCCCTGGATATAATGCGTATTATCCTAAGTATTAATAGTAATATCTACAGGGTGTGACAATAGATATGTGTTGAGGGGGCCCCATATGTCTCTGGGGCGTGAAGTTAGTGGAAGCAACTCAGCATAATTAAGTGTTTGGTCCTGCCAGCATATCATGTCTCTGATCCATTCCTTGAAATTAGGGGCTCTTACTCGTCCCCATCTACATGCTACTCTTCGTTTGGCTAGTAGAAGTCCTAGTGACAAGAAACGTTGATATCCGGCAATTTGAAATTCTCCCCTATCACTCCCTTCCCAACACTTCAACGTGCCTTCACAAACCTTGAGTTTACCCATTTGAGTGTTGAAATTGCACCTGGCGTTTCCAACCTAAGTCAGCTATACTACTGTTAACATTTATGAATGTATTCCACTTTGAATGATTATAAAAAGAATGCTTTAACATACATGAAACTCAAGTCTAAAATGTAAGCAGTGCATTAATGTCTACTTATATTGTTTCATCTAACATGAGGAGAACAAGCATTGGCAAAGCCAATGAGTCTGCTGTTGGCGTCCAGCCTTGGGCTTTGTCAATGCATGTTATAGTTTGTAATTTTTTTTTAAAACGTTATTTTAGGGGGAGCTGGGCCCTTGCCAATATTGTTGACATCTTTAAAGTGAACAACAGAATATTAAACAATAACATACACAAAGTAACATCACAATAAAACAGAATGCAACCCAAATGCAGTACAACACAACAAAATCACATTGCAATAGTGCGACATAAAAACACAGCAGCTCAAAAAAGAAGCTAACATCAACACCACATCAATGTGCCAACAACAAGTATGCACCTATGTTCTTGCCAAACATTACCACCTTCTGAATCCTGTGTTCATAATAAGGTGATAAAAGCTGCCATAACCTACCAACAAAGACATGAAATAGTCCCAGTCAAAATGTTTTGTGATCTTATCCATTGTCCCTAACACAATTTTGGGCTGACGGGTGTCTTAAATAGTTGAATTGCTGACGCAAACATATGTACCACCTTAGACACTTGAACACTTTAGACAATAACATGCACAAAGCAACACAACAACTCAATTACAACATAATGAGGCACCACATAACAAAACAATCCCAACAGAACGTGATGCAACCACAGCACATCGAAACATTATTTTACAGTAATGCAGTACAAAAACAAAGCAGCATAAAAAATAACAGAAGGCATCAGCACCACAAAAAATGCGACACAACAAACAAGCACGAGCATTCTTGTCACACATTACCACCTCCAGATGACCTGCTTTAATAATATGGTAGTAAAAGGTACTTGCACCAGGCACTGCATTACTTATGACCAAGGACATGAAATAGCTCCAGCCAAACATGTGTTGTGATCTGGCTGTCTGTGTCAATTTTTGTGACATTAGATACAACGAATAGGGCCACCTCACAGTAGTATCACTGTAAAGTTCATTCTATAGAAGGCTTAGAGTACAGTGGTAAAACCTTATAACCATTAATAAAGAGTTTATGAAGAGGTATGAAAGAATGTACCTTGGAGAGATTAAAAAATGATTGTTAATATGAAGACGGGCAAAGCAAGCACTTTGAAAAGGTGTGTCAATGCTGCGACTGACCTCAGCTCACAGCCTGCACTGGCTCTCTCTGTTCTCTTCCCTCCTGACTCCTCTTTCCGGCTTGATCAAGGTACTGATGGGACTTGCTGTAAAAAAACACAGTACAAGAAATAGAATAAGCGAGACTCAGATATACCTGATCAACCAAATCACATGGGATGCAACAATTCGAAGTTTATATAGAGAAGCAAATTAAACTACACGTTTTACATTTCACTGCAGAACTTTTAGTTTCACAGGTAATTATGATTTGTACTAAAATATGAAAGACGTGTCAAGAAATTCCATATTTTATTTTTATCTCAAAAATATTTTATCAATTAAATATCATGTTCATAGACCAGAATGAAACACTATTTGTAAATATATATATTTTAATGCAGAGTATTGAGGGGACAATTACAAACAAGCATTTGGAAAGCCAATAGATCGCTTCTGTGTGAACTATTGAATTTGCCAATACCTTTTACCATGCTGTCCAGCATCCTCAATACTTTGCAGCAATGCTAAATAAAAACAAAAAGACTATTGCGTTAATGCATTGTGCACCTACAAAATTACGTGGCTGCTTTTTTTTCTTTGCCGATCCAGCTTGGATCAACAAATAAAAAGAAAAAAAAACAGCAAATGTGTTTTGTTTTTTTGAAAAGTGGGTGCAGGGAAGCATCATCAGTGGGAATGTGGAAGCAACATGGGACAAAGAGATAGGGGAAGCAATGCGTGTGGGGGTGCAGAAGCAACACAGAGGGACAAAAAGAACACTGAAAGTGTGGGTAAGGGAGGCCGTACGGAGGACACGGATAGCAAATGGGTGAGAGAGAGAGCAGCATGGAGCAACAAGTGCTGGGGTGAAAAGCAAACGTGCAAGCGGGAGAAAGAGCAATGTGAGGGGGAGAGGCACATGAGCAAGGCCAGACTGGGAACCGAAACCGACACGGATAGCAAATGGGTGAGAGAGAGAGCAGCATGGAGCAACAAGTGCTGGGGTGAAAAGCAAACGTGCAAGCGGGAGAAAGAGCAATGTGAGGGGGAGAGGCACATGAGCAAGGCCAGACTGGGAACCGAAACCGGCCCAGGCAAACTTGCTAGGCCCAGTTTTGGCCGATTTTGTTACAGGGGGCAATATTGCCGGCCCCAGTAACAAAAACGTCCCCTACCCTGGGGGCCCACCGGGGGAAACGCCCGGTGCCTGCTAAGGCCAGTCCGGTCATGCACATGAGAGAGAAAGCAATGCGGGCAGGGAGCACACATGGGCTCACACATCATAGAAGGAAGCGGGGAGAACTACAGGGGCGAAAGACAACAATGTGGAGAGAGAAAGAGAAACACACTAGAGAGACAGCTGGAAAAAATGTGCACTTTTTTAGAGTGCTTAAAAAGAAAAAATAACACCTAAAAAAGCAAAGAGTGCAGGAATATTCTAATGCATCCACGCTCCAGGGGAGGAAAGAACACAGGAAGAAGAGGGAAAAAGGAAGGCAAGCCCACACATGGTAACAAATAAAATGCAAGAAAATGAGAGTGACAATGAAGCCATCAAATAGAAAGCAATGGGCGGGCTTTAAGCCAACTGTAAGCTAACAATACATTTTGCAACAGAAAGTATATGTACTGCCTTGTAGGCAAGACTTAAAAATACCAAGATGATATAGAAAGGGCACTCTAGTAAACTTATTGACATACGTTTTGGTATCAAGCATGAAATAGCACTGAGGCTGTAGGGGCAGCCTACAAAAAAGAACAACAAGCATTTGCAATGCAATAGGTCTCGTATTTACGCGAGTTTAAGCTATTCGCATTATAAATGACAATGCCTTTTATTTATGTTTTAAAAACCAAAACATAAATAAAATGCATTGCCATTTACAATGCCAATAGCTCAAACTAGCTTAAATGCGAGACCTATTGCATTGTAAATGCTTGTTGTAATTGTGTGCGCATGGTTGTGTAAAGCGGCGGCGAGAACTGCATACCTTGATACTTGCTCATAAAGCACTCATGCCACACAAATGGAATGGTAATGTGCTGGGCAAATTGAAGTGATTTTTGCAGTTGCAATGGGCTAAGCATGGTTTATGTAGCTTCATGATGTATTTGAATTATGTTCTAAAGCTTCCCTTGTTAACCATGCGGAATACATGCTAAATGTGTGGTAAAGCAATAAAATGTCCGTGGTTGATTTACATTTTAACTACATTTGTCTTTCATTAGGTTGGCACAGCACCCAGGATAATGTGCTGCATGGCTAAAAACTTTTAAGGTCCAAAAAGCGAGACCTATTGGCTATGCCAATGCTTGTTTGGGGTCTCTCCTGACACAGTATCTGGCCTTGAGCCTATCGCTGGTCCTGTCTCTGGCCCTGTTATTGGTTCTGTCTGAGATTCTGTCTCTTCTCGTGTCACCGGTGCTATGTTCTAGTCCTTGACAGAATCTAAGATTCCGCCTCAAGCCCTCCGCCCGTCCACGGTTCCCTCAATGGCTCACCAATTGCTTATGTTCCAGTTAGGAATAAAGAGACCTGTGACTGGCCCTATTCCTGGCTTGTCCAGACTTCTATCTAGGGGTACGGAGGCTGGGCTTGCGCCTTTTCTGTCCCTATCCATCTGCCCGTGCGTCTGTTCTCTTGCCTTGCTCAGAATGATGTGAGCCTATTGATAGGGGTCGCTCTCGGTAAACCATTACCAGAGACATGGTATGGCTCTGAGAAATTGTGAGGGGAGATACGGGTGAGGGACGCAGGCATAAGCAGGCCAGGGATGAACGAGAGTAGGAAGGGTGGGTTAGGAGGAGGGATAGAGAGAACAGCATGGGATGAACAGAAAAAGATGAGACGGTAGAAGAGGAAGGAGCAATAGAAGAAAGAGGGAGAGATTGTTGCGCTAATAGAGAGAGTGGTTAGATGAAGATATGGAAGGCAAGAAAGAGTTGATGGGTGGAAATGAAAAGGGTAATATGGTGACGAAATGAGGTAGAGTGACGGGCTGACAGAGGGATGGAGAAGGGAGGAAGGTAAAGGGAGTGGAGTGAGTGATTTGAAGACAGGTGCAGGGATAGGTATGCATGGGTAGTGGAGCGGGTGAAGGAACGGGGGTGGGGGGTTGCATAATCCATCGAAATGACTGAGATGGTTAAAAATAGGGACAGAGAGGGTAGGCTTCACAGTTGAGCAGATAGTGACGGCTGGGATACAGGAACTTCCTGAAAGAGGAAGAGGAGAGTGTCGAAGCCGGAGAAGATGTGGTGTCTTGGGGGTGTGGCATGGTTCCTCACCGCGCTAATGATTCGGGTCACAGTCTATGGCTGCCGAGGAGACCTCGCAGTCCTTCACTCCGACTTGTACACAGCAACGCACATCAGTTGCCACCAATGTGGATATGAGCATCCAATACACAGATGTGCAATGCTCTTCACATACAAGGACATCTATCGACATAAAGATTGGTGATGCCATTGGGGCCATATGCGAAAATACACACAGACAGCATCATTGCCATAACTGACACTGAGGAGAAATCACAGGGTTATAGAGCAAGTCATTTTCACTCAATATCAGATTTCCAGCCCCCCACATTCATACTGAATGTGGGACATATGGGATAAAACCACGAACGTTTGAAAAAGCAAGACAAGCACCCAGAGCAGTGGCAGTGCGTCCATTGGGGCGATGCCCCACAAGACTCGTGAGGCCGCGCGCAGCAGGCGTAGTCGGCATTGCACGCTCGTGAAATCGCAGTGCTGAAGTGGGTGGGTGGGGGCGGGGCTGACTGTCTGACTGACACTGCAGTACAACAGTAGAGGTAGTTGCGCTTAACCGCTGCTGCATTGTGCGGGTAAGTGCGCATGCTCGATTTTGGGATTTGACCATCCCGAACATGCGCACTACCCACTTACCCATAGCATTGGCCAATAGGTAGCCACTCAAGCCAGGAAAGCAAGGGGGGGAGTCGGAGCCGAGGGTTGCTTCTTGCAGCAGCCCCGGTCTCCTAATGGGCGAGCCGTCACCTGTGCTCTAGCCAATCCTGGCACTGCTAATGCAGCATCTGGATTGGCAGAGACACCGCGCAGCCTGAGCCTGAGGGCAGGCATTTTCCGCATTGGGTGCGGCACGTGGGTGGGGTGGCCCTGCCGCTGTGCCGCACTGTGATTGGCCATAGATTTGTGACGTGACCTCGCTTGAGCAGGCTCCGTCACGGTCACCGCGTCGGCACGACTGACGAGACGAGACCTCGTGCGGTGTGTGACACGACTTGTACTGACTGAGTGAGTCTGAGACCACGTCGAGTCGTCGAGTCAAGACCTCGTGCGGTGCAGCCAGGTGCTACTACTCTCTCTGGCAGTGGTGATTCATTTGTTGTGTGTAAAAACGAAGGGTTTTTACGGTAAGGCCTCTCTCTGGGCTCTGGTGATTGATTCATTCTTAAGTGTGAAGTCCGCAAAATTGTGTGTAAAAACGAAGGGTTTTTAGGGCCTCCTAATGTACTTGGTCTGCCTCCTCCTCTACTGGAACACAGAGAGGAGGACTCGGAGATTTATGTACTACAGTACAGTACTTATGGTTGCCGTGTGTGCAGTGGGCCCCAAAACTCGACGGTTGAACTTCACCATTCTGCCCGTTAGATCTCTGTAGCGTGCTAGGTTATCTCCCCTAATTGCATCGAGACCACCAAGCAAACACTGGAGTCACATGCAGGTGCGGAGGAACCATAAGCAATTTACGCAGCTTGCTTCGTGAGTAGCTTATTTGTGGAAATGAACTTTGACAGACCTCAGGCATATTAAAAGACAAGAGCATTTTAATTTCATGAAAAATGCAGGAAATCAGAACAGAATTCTTCGTGAATCTACCGGACCGCTTGTTTTACTGTTGAGTATGGGGCATAGTTCTTATTTATCTCTTTTGTACTGTTTGCACAATGGTTACTGGTATATTTCGATGTTGGGTGTATATGTTTATGCTGCGCTGAGGCTACCTTCGGGAAGCACACGGTGCGATACAAATGAAAAATAAGAACTGAAATGAGCGCTGTAGTTGTTGCAGACTCGATGATTCCAGAGCCGTAAGAGGAACTGAAGGAGGTGTGCCTCGAAGTCGCAGGCAGTCAGGCTACCAGCTGTAACCTAGCATTGTGGTGAGCAGGAAAACCTGCTGTTTGAATTGAGAAGCAAAATTGATGGTGGTTTGTTTTCAAGAAACTAGCAGGTATTCATTTCAAACATCGCTTTGCATTGTGGCGGCAGGCAGGTTGTTTGAACAGAAATCAAAGAAGTTTTGAGATAAAACCATATTTCTACTCTATTTATTGAGGGACAGATTATTGTAAAGCGCTACAAGGCCACATTGTGGTTAATTCCAAGCACTGGAGCTACACAGATAATAGAAACAGAGTATGTATTTAAAGTCGGACTGGGCTCTACCAGCATGCTTCCGATGCTACCCCTTTGTAAATGATCTTAGCTAAATGCCAGTCAGAGCTGCTCAGTGTTCAGGGGTTTTCTGAAATATAGGTCTTTGGTTTAAGCCCACAGGTTGAGAGACCCCAGCGCTCCCCAGTTTTTTCATCCCACTTAAAGCCCCGGCTATAATATTTATATCAGTCAGTATTTTTTTTCATTGCCCTTCTCCCATACTGTACACCGAAGCGGAGTTAGTCTGTTCTAAAGTTTATTTATGGTGAGAGAAAGAAGTTCGAGGGTCTCACTGCTCTGGCACAAATGTTAACCCACGACTCTTCAGGAATTTCTTAGGGTAATTTCGCCACCTGATTTGTCCTGTATCTATGTGCAACTGTGGGACACTTGCATTTACGGTGTTGAAGAAGGTGTATTGTGATTCATTGCCCTTCCTCGTTTTCAAGGCCTGTGTTATAGCTTATTACAAGGCCGGTGAATAGGGGCCTTCCGTTACTGCCACCCACCGCCCACCCCGCCTCATTGCACGCTATTACATTAATAATGTCTCCGTATGGCTCTCTGATGAATGTCCCACAGAACATGCGCGGCCATTTTAGTTCCGCGCAGGTTCTTCAATGGCCTCATTCTGTAATGGCTCAAATGGCACGTGGGCATTTCAGACTTAATTCCGTCTGTACGGGCCCATGGCCAAAGCCGAGAATTTATACTGGAAGAAAAAGCTGCTAGAATTAGTGGCTGCACAGGGTGCCAAGGGGAAAATAAATGCGAGTGTTAGACATGTTTTCATTGTACCATAGATGTTTTTTAAGAGTTGTCAGTTTTTCAAGTTGTGTCTTTTAGATTTAGAGGGAGTTTGTCCTATCCGTTGGAACTCAGATGTTATGAAGCTCTGTGGTTATACTGAATAAGCAGCTACCTATGTTATATGACATCTCTTTATTAATGTTATAACTGCACTTTCACAATTGCTTTATTAACCTTCCTGCTTTCTCAAATTTGCTTGAAAATGCACCATTTCTCTTCTCTTTTTTCAAAATTTTCTCGGGGGGAGAACCCCGCCCCCCGAACCCTCCTTATAGGGATTCGGGCTCGCTCGCTATGCTCGCTCGCAACGGTGAAGTATACCAATCATTTTACGCCCCACCACTTTCAAATGTCACCAGCCACCCCTGACCCAGAGTGTCTACTGAAAATCAGGACTAATGTTCGGAAACACACTCTTGTGCCCGAATGATAAATTGGAAGGGGCAGTATGCCTGGGTGGGATACTGTTAACTTCCACCCAATTATAACCTTCACCCGGGTTTCCCAGGTGTGACAACACCGGAACTGATTTTACTTGCCGGTAAAATCACACGAGGGTTAGTCTGCAAGCACAATCTGGCCTCAGCTCCTGGCCCCCACCTGACCCTCCCCCACCCTCCTTCCATGTCACAGGGCACCAAGGAACGCTCACCACTGCCAGCATACAGGCCCTGTTCTGTCCTTACACCATCCCCAGCGATGCGCGCGCTGTGTAACGCCAGCCCTTCACGAACACTTTTCTTATCTGCTTGCAGAGAGGAGACGCCATGCGCGCGTACATCGCCTGTCCGTGCGCACACATGGTTTGTCTCCCTTCGGCAACAAACCGACGACAATAGAGTCTCGCAAGGCGAAGCAGCGCATGCGCTGCGTTCGCTAGCGAGACCTAAAAACAGACGGAAAACATGGTACACTACACTAATGGTCACAGCTGTGTTGTATGGCACTTCACGGAAGTGCACAGTACTAACAGGTAATCTGCACATGGACATTGTTCTGGGGAGGGGTTTAGTCAGCTGGTATTCCCAGGACTACATTGGTAACGTACAGTATTGTGGTGGCCATGTTAGAGTTTGTTGGCACTGCATTGGACAGCATTGCTATAAAATACTGTATTATTTGGAAGTGTTTTTGCACTGCGCTGCCTTAGAGCAATTTCAGTGTGGTGGGGCCTGGAAGTACAAGGCGGGTTTATATAGCTGAAACCAGCGTGCCATTTCTTCAAGTCATAAAGTCGTTTATGGCAACAGTGAATATCCCTCAATGTTTAAGCACAGTCACAAGTCCGCTGTACCACATTTGGAATACCCCTCCAGACCCCTGGTATGACAACCAAGCTATTCTGTCTTACCCCACACTATAAGCCAATCAAGCACAAGAAATGAAGTACCCTCTTACTTGAACAGAGTAGATGCAAACATACCTTTCATTCCATGTTTACGTGGCAGTTACAGCTTTGCCACAACACCACTGCAAACCTCATGTGCTACACCCACACTCGTCTGGTTTAGAAGACACTATACACCCACACTCTACCAACCACACATACTTACTTTAACTCATTGAAAGGCTTTAAGGCCTGAGGTATGGAATTTCAATACATCGTTTGCAAAATTGCTCAACAAGATGGCATACAAACCAATCAGCGACGCTTCGACTATTTGCAGAATGTCAGGAACGCCTGTGAGCGAGTGAAAAGATCACGCTCCTAAATGCTTGTATAATGCTCCTTCAGAGTATTGTGGCAGAAACCTGTCCAACTTGCCCTTGAAAAAATTATGCCAACCACAGAAGAACCTATTTGACTAAGCTAAATTACTAAACATGATTGAGGCAGTCAGTTAGCTGCGCTAATGAGGGATTATTTTCAGTGGCGGCTGCCTCTGAACGGGGGTGATGCAGGGTGAAAAAAAAAAGTACCTTCTCCAAAGCTGCTACCGCACGCCTCTCCCGCCGCCAAATGCCTTTTCTCTGTCTGCTGGCAGCACCGGAAGCACCCAGGCCTCCGGACACTCCCAGCCAATTACAACCTGCTCAGAGTGGCCTGTTTGGCCGTTCATGCAGTGCCTGGGGATCATGCAGTGCCTGGGGAGCTGGGCATGTTCTCCACTGGACACACAGCCCAATGGAGAACATGGCAAGTGGGCATGACGGTTTGGACTGCCCTAGAGGGACGGTGAAGCCGACATGCGCACGTAGGGAGGGAGTGCCAACCACTCCTGCTCCCTCTGCAGCGAGCCAGCCACACCCCGCCCGACCTGGCTGGAGCAAAGAAAAATAAAATTATGTTAACTTATTGTTATTATCATTTTGTTTTTATGTTGCACTGCTCAAGGAGCGGTGTGAGATGCACCTCCGCCTTAGCGAAGGAGCCGCCACTGCTTAATTTTCTACCCTGTTTCGCAAACAACATGTTAATGCACTGCATGGACTTTTGGGGAAAAAAAGTAATTTGCCTATTTGCAAAAAATATGACGTGTTTTATTTTCAAATTAAATGTTTAGAAAAGGTTACTGTTACTTTACATGTTCGCAGCTGCCCTTGCACTTTTCGAGTTAACACTGCTGACATAAATGGCAAGCCCGGAATTTCGGAAACTGCATTTCTCATTGAAATTCCTTCGGAGAAGATGTTCTCTGAGGATCTGCTCAATTAGCCGGGGTCAGCACCTTGTCAAACTGTCACGGAGATCAGATTTTATTTACATGTTTTCCCAACACTTTCTGTCAGAGTGACTGCCGGTGTCCACGCGGGACAGGCGGTCCCCGCAAAGCGCGCCAATTCTGACAGAAAATGCCTGAGCCCTCGCTTCTCATCAGCAATACATTCCCTCTGACAAACACCTCTTGAGAGAAGGCCAGCTCAGCGTAATCCGCGTTAATGTCACTATACCCTCAGGAGGCGGTCATGTGATGCCGTTTCTTATTATTATCATATGGGTTGCTTCACAAAAGCAGTTATGAGTACAGGACCTAGCACTCCCCCATTAGTAAAAGTGCAAAGAGGGTATAGTCCTTTCTATTTGTACTAACCGTATCTGAATATTTCCAGGATATACTCATTTTATTCGAATTTTAGATATTTTGGAGCTAATTCAAAAAGATATATTTGAGTATTTAAAAGAATATTACAGGAATACTACAGTACACACTCTAAAATGCCTTTGTGAATAGGCACCGGAGTATGTATGTATTGTTGGTGTTAGTATAGCACAAACCTGCCTGGGTAGCAATGGAGCACTGTGTGTAGGGGTGGATTTCAGGAGATAATACACAATTGTGCTTATCAATTGGATTTGCAATTTTGAATTGTACAATTACATGAGATTTCACATATTTCCAATTTCATTTAACAGATTTTCTTTTTAACACAGGGCTATTAAGTGATGTGTGTAGATTTCCAGTGAACTGGTAAGGCCAGGACTTGAACTAACTTTTCAGTTAGTAGCTTAACCACTACAGCCGTCTCCTCCCAAACAAAATATTTAATAATTTAGCATCATGAGAAAAAATTAATTAACTTATCTTCCATTAAATGCTTCCAAAAGAGCCACTACGACTGTGATACATAAGGATGCAAAAATACGTCAATATCATTCCAATCAAATCCAATTTAACATCATATATAAATCGCTGAAGAGGCTAATGTGTCGAAGTGCGGAACAGTCACCAGACCAAGAAAAGGAAAAGCACTTAAGTAAGACCGTCATTCTGCCTCACTCCAATAATTAATTAAGTAATACATAAATAATAAATGTTTTTGCATACTCTACTGGGCTGTAAAGACTGAACTCACATGATGTGATATGGTGAAAAACAAGTCACACAACTAGTACTGTTTATCTGAACAGTTCCTATAATTCCTTTACAGATATATTGACTGACACAAAGCACCTAAAAGTAGTCTTTTGCTGTTGTGCCCGAGGTGACCCCATAAGCCCTACTGCATAGTCCTTGCTATTGCTCACTCATCGCATCGTTGTTTATAAAAAACGCATGGGCGGCCCGGATGCCCTATACAGTCCTCACCCATCAAGGTGACATCAGGTCTGACAGGCAGTTAAGGTAGGACTCCTGCCCTTAGATTGTTAAAAAGAAGGCACCCATTTATTCCCCCTGCCTAGGGCAATCAACGTGCTCTAGTCACAGCCAAAGAGAAGGGCATTCTTTTCACCTTACAGTGTTTTTTTTTGCTTTCCAGGTAGCAAACTATTTCATACAATAGTGAAGGTTTCTCATTATGTGCATGTCTTCCCTAACTTATTCTCATTGGAGTCACAGCTACAAATATACAATGATTATCAGAGAGGATTATGGGGGAAAGTACCGCAAGAAAGTTTAAACAAGTTTTGGCAAAGCTATCTCTTTTTATGCTTGAATACAGATGTTATTGTCTTTGAACAATAATAGTTTATGTGGAATTCAGCAAGTGGATGGAGGCTTTGTGGACCAATCCATGATATTCAATTAAGACATATGCACACAGTGCTTGAAACTGTAGTGTTAATTGCAGAACATTTGTAATAACACATCATCCTTTACAACTGGCATTTTCATTGCAAGTGTGAAAATCAAAACATCAAGGACGTTCACCATTCCTTACAATTTGCTCCTAAATCTCTTCTTCCTGATCACCTAACTTTCTATTAGTACACTTCTCTGGCTAGAAAGCAGTGCTTAATTTGAGCCGGTGGTTACAGGTGGGACCCACTAGCACTTATTTTTGGGGACTAGCACTTATTTTTCCTTATCAGACTTTCACCCAGAGCAAGAGAGAGAAAACACACAACAGTTAAAGAAGAAGGAAGGGAAAGATGAAAAAACCATTAAAAGGGAGTAAGCAGGCAAGAAAATTACCCTGAGATGAGGTAAAGAGCAGGGGAGGTTTCTCTTCTTGGACAGAAGAGCGTCGCCCCACTTGCTGTGATAGCAGCGGTACACACATAATAATAAAATGGTTCATTACCATTTTATTATTTTGTGTGCCGCCGGCCGCAGCGAGTCGAGGGTGGAGGCCGGGTAAATTCCTGCAGATTGCAGGATGACATTTAAACAGTTCAAGTATGCATGTCAGATTGGCCGACTGCCTACAACCAGCCAATCTGACGTGCATACTTCAAAGGCACCAATCCCAGCTCAGTAAAACAGCCATGGGTGGCAGGCACAGGCCCCCAGCCTCAAAATGAGCACTGGGTTAGCCTGCTCCAACCAATCCTGGATCTGGGATTGGTTGGATATGCAAGCAGCTCCAGGATTGGTTGGATACGCGTGGCACAAGGGAGGAAGTCCCTCCCTTTCCTTCCTGCTCCTCGTCACCCCCAGGATCAGCAGGGAGAGGAGCAACTGTTTTGAGTTTCCGGCGACGGCAGCATTTATGGTGAGTGCCCAACCATTCATTAATGTTGTCAGCCACCAGTGGTAAACAGCGTTGGAGTGCCTGCCGAGGAATAAAGAGACATGGGGGTAATCAAGACGATGCAGCCTTACAATTCGGCACCCCGACCTTCAGTAGCACCCACAGCGGGCTTCTGAGCAAACTCTGGGCACCAGCACTTATTATGTTACAAATTATGCACTGGTAGACAGTGACCTCCAGCTTTGCTGAGTAAATGAAAGAACAGAGGGATGGAAAGAGAGACGAGCAGAGAGGCCCAGAGAACGACATAAAGAGGCAGGTAAAGCAGGACCATAAACAACATAAGGAGAGAGAGAGAGTGAGCGAGAGAAAAAGGAGGTAGAGAGCAAAAGAATCAAAGAGCAAGGTATTAAATATATCAGAAGAGAAAAATAGAGGGAGGGAGAGAGAAAGAGAAGAAAGCTTTAAAAAAAAAGAGATAGGTGAAGATTTAGAGTGAGATAAAGTAGGAGAGAGAGATGGATTAGAGAAAGAAAGACGTAGAGGCTTAGATAGATGTAGACAGTGGAAGAGAGGGGTAGTGAGAAAAACGTAGATGTAGAGTGGAGAGGGACTGGAGAGATAAAGAAGTGTGGCAAAGTGAGAGATGAGGTGCTATGAGTATTGGGGTGGGTACAGCTTTAATTGCCCATGGCTCTCTTGTTTATGTTTGAGTGTTCCTCCATACCACTGTTATTGTGATTATTTTAGAATGCTGCTGGAGGGTCAGTAACCAGTTGATCAGCTAGCGTTAACACTGGATGTACTGTGCTGCTATGTGTAAAACTGTTTTTTTCACTGTAGATTAGCATTTTTAACATGAGGTAAATAAAGAAAGGTGTGGTAGAGAGGGAATTTATGCTGGAAAAACAGGCAGTGAGAAAGGAGGAAGGAAGATAAATGAGATAAAGAGAGGTTAATTAGAGAGACTAAGGTGAGGCAGAGGAAGAGAGGTGAAATTTTTGCAGATGTAGAATGAAAGGGTGAGGTATAGAAACAGAGTGATGGGGAGAGAGGGTCAGATTGGTAAGAGATAGAGCGGTGAGCGGTAGCACACAATCAAGGTCAGATAGAGATTGAGAAATGATTATGATGGAATGATGAGATAGAGAGTGGTGAGACAGGGAGAAGGATGATATAAAGGTAAAGAAAGATGATGTAGTGAAGGACAGAGAGGTGGATTAGAAAAAATGTAATGTGGTAGACGGAGAGGTGCACTAGATGCAGGAGGTATACCAGGAGGTGGAGCAGACAGACAGTAGTGAGGAGAGAGGGGTAACATAGAGAGAGTGTTGATATAGAGATAGTGACTTAGACATGGAGAGGAAGGTGCAGAGAGTGGTAGAGATAAAAGTCAGATTGTGAGAGGTGTAAAGGGGTGGGGGCAGCGATAGGCATATTGAGAGAGGTGAGGTAAAGTGGCAGGTAGAGAACATTGAGATAGCCAGACAGTGGTAGATATGTTGAGATTGAGGAAGCAAATATTTTCAAACATCTTACATGATACTTTTACTGATTTAGATACAAAAACCTGGATGTGCGCATTGCACAAGATGAACGAAGTGATACAGCAATAGAGACAAACGAAGTAACAGCACCGTAAAAGCGTGCTTGAAAGAGTTAGAAAAGGAGAAAATAGATTTCTAAATAGTTATAAACGAATGAATCTAATGAGGATGCCTAACAGTTCTGTTGCCTTTCATTGCAAATGCATTATAAGTTTATTGTGCTGCAATTATGCGATAAATTAGCTAGGAAGTTGAAACTTACATAGGTGATAGTAGAGACCTTAATGATTACTAAAAATATAGAAACTAATTAGTAAAATGGTTTCTAAGAATAATTTACATGTATGGATATTGAAAATTCATGGCAGTAGGCCATACCTAATGCTAATCAATTTTGTATAATAATACATTGGTGAAACATTTATTATTCTTCAATTATTATGAAATGATGATTTGATGCATTACATTTGATTTCCATTAAGTTTAATTCAATTCAATTTCAACTTAGCATGTTATTAAAATGTATAAAATATCCACCTATAAAACAGGTTTATAACATAGTACTTTGTGATATCAATCAGAAAAGTAAGTCTGAAAAACATGTTACTCAATCATCAGAAGCAATCATTTGGAGTAGGTAGAAAAAGATACCGTTATACTCAGTCAATCAGAAAGTTGAAATATGGAATACAAAAGTCACATAAAATAAGTGATTTAAAAAGATATATATATATATATATATATCAGTAATCACAGTTCTAGTTAAAAGGGGGTTATAGTACATTACTCAAATCACATCAACCTTAAAGCCCCTTAAATCACATGTATGTTACTTAACCAGATACAGGTCAAAGGGCATGGGCTTTAGAACAACGTTCCCTCCTTTTTAGGTCTCGCCTGAGACAGCGCTTTAGCGCTGCTCTCGCAAGAGCTTTTGTAAATGGGGGATCTGGAAGTGCAAACGAGTGCTTTCAGGCCTCCAAATACAGTGCATGAGCGCCGGCCGGGCGCGCGCACCATTTGGAGGCCTGAATGCACTCGTTTGCTTTCACTTTCGCGGGCCGCACAGTAGTAAAGATCGGCAGTAAAGATTGCAATCTCTTTGTTCCCAGCATCAGTGAGATGCAAATGAACAAACAGCGTGAGGCCAAAGGTCTTATGTTTTTTTAAAACAAACCAGGTCACTGCTACAGTGAAAGGAACAACAAGCATTTACACAATGCAATAGGTCTCGCATTTACGCGAGTTTGAGCTATTCACATTGCAAATACCAATGCCTTTTATTTGTGTTTTCGTTTTTCAAACATAAATAAAAGGCATCGTCATTTACAATGCCAATAGCTTAAACTCGCGTAAATGCGAGACCTATTGCATTGCAAATGCTTGTTCCTATATAACCACCCTACGTACAGAAATCGGTTGATTCCAAAAGCCACACCCAATAATATCTCACCCCCCCCATAGGTCACACAGCCGTTTAATCCATCTCCATCTTTGCCCAGCATATTTTGGACAAAAACAGGATATGTTCAACATCCTCACTGGCCTATTTACAAATGTCACAGGCTATTGGTGGAGCTTCCATTTACGTGTACATTTTTAACTGACTGTTTCCAGTCTAGATTTTATGTAAAGTGTGCGCGCCATGGGTTGTTGGGTCTTGCCTAAATACGCTTCTTTAACTGAGGAAACTTTATACGCTAGTAATGCATCAGTCAAGCCCCCCAATTTTGCTTTAAGATGATGTTGGTTGATTTTTTGTGCAAGAACGCGGCTTTAGCTATGCCCATTGTGTCAGGCCCGATCATAGAAGGAGTGCTCCATTGGTCGCTCAAACCTAGATCGATTAAGTGAAGTTAGACAAACTTGAGCCTGGTATGCGCTCAAACCTAGATCGATTAAGTGAAGTTAGACAAACTTGAACCTGGGAAGTAGATTATTGAGGCATAGAACTTACTCCACTGCCAACCTATAATGTTGGAGCTCTGGGGTCGACCACTGCAACTTCCAATGCAAAAGCGGTTTTAGCATCACTAAATCTCTCACCCTTTTTTAGTCCCATGTCAAAGTAGAGTGGTAGCATAGGAGTACTCTGTGGGAGGCTGAATAGTGATCTCAGAAAATTATTTTCCTTGGTAGTCAGGCCTTTAGTACTCGATATTCCTCAGACTTTCGCACTATAAAGTGCAGCAGCCTGTGCATTTGCCCTATGAACCTCTATGGCTGGAGATGCAGATTTAGGGGTGGTTGCCTTAAACCTCTTGATAATGGCTGAGGCAGAATGCAATAGCACCATTTTGCTCTTTTCCATCTAAGATTTCCAAATACTGCTCTTGCCAATTCTAAACCCCAGATATTCAATTCTAAACCCCAGATATTCAAATTTGCCTAATACTTATTTGGGCTCTCCATTAATCTGGAAGTTCCCTCTAAACGTTTTGTGCAGCTTGAATACCAAGATTACTCATGGAATGATGTATTGCTATTCACATAGTGAGGAAAACTTCTGAATGCAATGATGAGGCCTAACAGTTCTATTGCCTTTCATTGCAAATGCATTATAAGTAGATTGTGGTGCAATTATGCGATAAAATTAGCTAGGAAGTTGAAACTTACTGAGGTGATAGTAGAGACCTTACTGATTATAAAACTGTAGACATGATTCTAGTTAAATGGTTTCTAAGAATAATTTACATGTATGGTTGTTGAAAATTCGTGGTAGTAAGCCATAGCAAACGGTAATCAATTTTGTGTAATATGACATTGGTGAAACATTTATCATTCTTCACTGATTATGAAATTATGATTTTATACATTATATTTGATTTCAATTGAGTTTAATTCATTTAAAGGTGATATATGCATTTTAAGCTTTAAACGTGTTCTTCTTTGAGCTACAATTTTTCCTTGGCAAGCATATTAATTCATTGACATTTCTGTAAATGTTGCTTTATTTGTTCTGTGCGTATTTCATTTTACATACAAGTGACATTCTTTCGAAGTTCGCTGTGAGATGGCTCATGGGAAAATCAACTATCACCCGATGCCATAGTTTGTTACATTGTATATTTATTACTGTTTTTTTTTTTTTTTTTTTTTTTTGTCCTCATTCACCTCAGTAAAAGAGAAAGATGTCCATTTTTTCTGCCCTTATCGTTTGTTTTGGTTACTGGCCTCTTAACGGGCATACTCCAATAAACACCGACCTTTCTGCGGCTGTATCTCATACCCGGTATTATACCGGTACTGCAAGAAAACAAACGTTACCGGCCCTAAAGCAGTGCAGGAGTGTTAGCCGGTGTAATCATTGGACGTGAAATCATACTAATATCGTAAAATATAGCCTCAACCAATACTTCATTCACCCTCCAACCAGACAGTTAATAGATTCCAGAAGGCCTTCTTTTTTGACATTTTCCCAGAGAGATCCATTCGAGACATATATGTTAGGGATTCCAACCAATCCGAATGCTGTGGGTTTATATTGCTTACCCATTTACGACAGATTTCCCTTCTGGCCAATAATACAGCATAAAACAGCAGATCTCTAGAAGTACCTGTTATCTCATCATCCACTCCAAAAATAACCAGAGAGAGGCTTACCTTTATTGGCCGACCCAAAATGCCTGTCATGGTTGTTTCTACTTTGTTCCAGAACTCTCTAATTTCTGGACATAAGAGGAACATATGGACATCGGCTGCCTTTTCCAACCCACATTTTGCACAACTGGATTGGGTTCCTTTCCCCATCTTGGAAAGTTTCTCTGGTGATATATAAGCCCTATGAAGTGAAAAGAGATGGTTTCTTCTTAAAAAGGCGGGTTTAACTGTGTTATAAAGAGTGCGCATAGATACTTGCCAAATATTCTGTAACTGGTTGCCAGGCAAGTATTTTCCCCACAGCTTCTCCGCCAAAGTGAATTCTCCATCCATGCTGTCTTGAAGGTGCCAGTACCAAAGAGATATTTCTTTACTTCCCGGTGGCTTACTTATCAGTTGATCTTCCAGGGTGTAATTAGTACCCAATGTCGATGTCTTACTTTGCGCCCAACTTTTTAATTGTAGATACTTAAATTTTGAGAGGGAGCCCATCATCAATCCATTTAAGTCATACCAAGATAATAATTGTCCATCTCTAAACAGGTCCCCCCAGATGTTTAATTTGGCTTCTCTGATTGATAGTGCCAATTTATCATTAAGACACTCTGGGGTCCCTGGGGAATCCCAAATCGGGGCAAAATAAGAATAATAGTCCATTTTCAACGAGCGTCGTATATGATACCACATTGATGCCATTGAGTGCAGTACCTTCAATTTAACTTTTTTGAAGAATTTAGGATCGCCAAATTTAAAAAGAAAGCCATCAGGTTTAATTTTTTGCTCTTTTAGCATAGCTGTAAACATTGAACCTATTACAGATCTATCGGAGGTCTTCAACAGCACTCTGGAGTTTTTTAATTGGAAGGCCCACGCATATAGTTGAATGTCGGGTAAAGTTAAACCCCCCTTCTCCCTTCTTCTACGTAGCTTCTTCCAAGAAATCCTAATCCCTTTATTAGCCCAAATAAAGGAGTTAATTGCTTGCTGGATACTGTGTATAGTAGCATTGTTAAAATGTAACGGCAATGAGTTAAATATGAAAGTAATTTTTGGCAGGATACACATTTTTACCAGGTTGACTCTCCCTAAAATAGTTAATGGGAGATATATCCAGTTTTTCATTAATTGTGCAATCTCTTTGGACACTCTTCTTAAGTTTGTTTCAGCAATTTGATTAATATCCTGGACTATTCTAAGACCAAGATACCGTATCTCCTTTTTAACTAATGGATTAGAGCTAACCTGGTTCCATATCATAGCTTCGGTCTTAAGTTCGTTTACAGAGTACCCCGATATTGTTCCAAAGTCTGTCGCTATACGCATAATAATAGGCAGGGCGGCGTCGAAATTAGATGAGTATATCATGAGGTCATCAGCATAAAGGGCGACTTTTTTAACCCAATTACCCTGACAAAATGGTGGAATGTCGGCTGAATGTCTAATTCTAAAGGCCAAGGGTTCCATATATAAATTAAATAGCAGAGGAGAGAGGGGGCATCCCTGTCTTGTGCCTCTGAAGATCTTGAAGGCAGAAGATAATCTGCCGTTAACTAATACTCTTGCCATCGGATCTTTATATATGTGTTTTATAGCCTGACAGAAATTATCACCCAGATTATAACTTTTTAATACAGAGAACAGGTAAGACCATCGAACCTTATCGAATGCCTTAGAGGCATCCAAAGTTGTTATAGCTAACGGTGTATTAAGGCAAGTTGCAAAATCGATAGCCCCAACAAGCTCATAAGGAAGCTCGTGTAGATATCTTCCTTTCACAAAACCTCTCTGGTCTTCATGGATGATATATCCTGCAATTTTGGCTAGTCTGTCAGCTAACATTTTAGTAAAAAGTTTATAATCTGAATTTAAGAGTGATATCGGCCTATAAGACTCACAAAATACAGGGTTTTTACCCGGTTTCAAAATAAGGGTAATCGTCGCCTCATTCCATGATTTTGGTAATTGTGTTCCTTGTTCTAGTATCTCATTTATCACTAATGTTAGGAGTGGGGATATCTCGTCGACTAAGATCTTATACAACTCTGTTGGAATGCCATCTGGCCCTGCCGCCTTGCCTCCTTTACTGGAATGAATTACTTTAATTACTTCTTCCTTATTAACTACTTGATTTAAAATATTCTGTTGACTAATATCTATAGGACTAATAGATTCCTTGAGCCAATCCTCTACCTCAGTTCCTACCAGATCCTCCTTTTCTTCTGTGTATAGATCACTAAAGAAGTCTTTAAAAGTCTCTCTTATCTCCGTTTCCCTGTTAAGTATGGCTCCAGACCGTTCTTCTTTGATCTCCTTAATCCTATTCCTGCTCCGATCTGACTTGACTTTCCAAGCTAAAAGTTTTCCCGCCCCCTCACCATACTCAAAGTGTGCCAACTTACTGGTCTCCCACCTTTTTTTAACTCTTAACTGGAGAATCTCTAATAGTTGATTTTTCTTAGATAGTAGCTGCTTCCCCAGCTCCTCTTGTTCTTCTAATTCAGATCCACTAATGTGTAGCTCTATGTTTTTCATCTCTTCCTCTAGTTGCGATATTTCACTTCTGTATTTTTTATTTGTATGGATCATTATACTAGAGATTTTACCCCTTAAAAAGGCCTTTAGACTATCCCACACTATTCCATTTGAAGCCGAGCCTATATTAATCTCTATGAATTCTCTTACGTCAGCTTTGAGCTTTTCCATTACTTCGGTATCCATTAATATAGTTCTATCCAATGTCCATCTAATCTCTTCACGCTCACTGCTATTTTTTAGAGTTAAAAATACTGCCGAGTGGTCTGATAAATGAGCCGCCTTATAATTGATGTCTAAGATATCTTCTCTGAGACCCCAATCCACAAGAAAGTAGTCAATCCTTGACCTACTGCCATATTTTTTATTATGAAATGATATTCCCTGTTGAAACCCTGCTCTTTCTCTCCAAAGATCACATATTGTGTGTTCAGTCATCAAATTTTTTAATAATGTACGTGAATTTGGGGTTGGAATGGTTCTAGTTTTACTTGATTTATCCAGTTTTAAATCTAGCACCACATTGAAATCCCCTCCCATAATGATCGGACCACTAAAATCTAAGAGGTTAGAGAATAGGTTCGTCAAAGGTTCACAATCATCATAATTTGGTCCATAATAGCCTACTAGCGTCAATGATCTGTCGTCGATTTTAGCTTCTGCAATAATCCATCTACCCCCTTTATCTGTTTTTGTACGTGTTACCCAGACTTTTGCCTGTTTTTTTACTATTATGGCCACCCCCCTGGTATTCCCGCTTTGATCCGTGCAAAAAACTTGTTGTACCCATCTTAATTTTCCAAAGATGTCTAAACACTCTTTTTTCAATAGATGCGTTTCTTGTAGGATCAATATTTGTGCGGGGGAGTCTTTTAGATATTGGAGTAGCTTAGCCCTTCGACCCTTCACTCGTAACCCATTTATATTCCAGGATAATATCTGTATGGACATATCTTTGATAATTTAATGCTAAATATAAGCACTAATACTGAGGTGTCTGAGGATTTTATTTTTATATTTTTACCCATATGCTCCCCACCCTGTGACCCCATTCCCTCCCCCACCCTCCCCTGGAGAACCCACCCCTGCTTCTTCCTCTTGGACATGATGTTGGTCCAAGTTAGATTTTGCTCCATTGGCCTCCCAGTCTCGCCAAGTCTCATTAAATCTCATTAAGTGTATGAAAATGCCTAAATTTTAGCAAAGGGAGAGAAAGAAAGAAAGAAGAGGAAATCGCCTCCTATATGTGTACCTATAGTGTATAGTGTATATTCAATATAAATGCCTAAAGAACCCACCTCTTCTTTCTTCCTCCCTTCTCCTCACTTCTCAATTTCCTCCCTTACTCCCTCCGTCTCCATTCCCCCCCTTAATACTTCCTAACAAGTCCTCAGCCTCTCTTATGCTCCTAACCATATACATTTTGTTATTAAACATAACTCGTAGAGAGGCTGGGAATTTGAGCTGTACAGTTGCCCCCACTTTTTTAAAGTCATCCATGCGCCTCCCAAGTTCCCATTGTCTATCTAGTGTGGCTCGTGCTAAATCCGATCGGATTTCAAAAGAAAAATCGGGACCCCTTAGGGTTTTGAGTTTTAGCGCGGCTATCAATATTTTTTCCTTAAGAGCATACGTATGGAAGTTTATCAAGATCTTCCTTGCCTTTGTTCTCCCCGGGGCTCTTTTAAAGGGGTCCCTATGTATTCTTTGAATGTCTTTGGCAATCTCCATCTCACTCTCCTCCACCTCAACCGCTGCTTTTATGAGAGCGACTACATAAGTTTTTAGGTCCTCCCTCTCCTTTCCTTCTGGAACGTTAAGTAATCTCAGATTGTTTTTTCTTGAGTTATTCTCCAACTGTTCAACCTTCTCCAAAAGCCCCTGTTCCTCTTTACGCAATGCTTGGAGTTCTACTTTATTGTTGACGAGGTCCTTTTTTAACTCTTCTACTGTGCTCTCCAGGATCTCGGTCCTGTCTGCTAATGTATCTAGTTTTTTCTCCAGAGATTCACAAAACCCGCGAATCTCACGCTGGTTTGCCACTGACTTTGCAAATCCGCTCCTTATTTCCACCGATAAGCTCCCCATCATTGTCTCTAGCGGGTTAACCAGAGGCATGCATGGCTGAGTAACCGAATCTCTACTGCTAGAAGCTGTGTTGATCGCTGAATCTATGTCTGAGCTTGTAATGTGCACAATGTTGGTATCTTGCCCGTTTTCAACATTAACAATAACATGACCCCCATCGCTTATATTCGGGCTGTCAATAGCGTTAATCACCTCATGAGGAAGTTCGGTTATATCCGCGTTTGTAAGATCCTTATTTACAACACCCTCCTTGGGGCTCCCCTGTCCTGAATTAATACCATTCTCCACACCACTCTTCATAACAACGGGAGTAGAATTGGTAGCCATGCCAACTCTAGTCACTACAGTTGTACTAGACCTTAATTTTAAATCTACTGATGTAGGTTGTGAAGGTCTTTTTAGGGCTAGTACTGAAGGCTGGACTTTGAAAAAAGAGCGTAAAGATGGTGTGATCTTAATTTTTGGCTCTATATAATCTCCTCTCTTCTTTTGTTTTTTGCCCTTCTTTTTAGTGTCTTGCTTTGTACTACCCTTGGGTAGCCCCTTCTGAGAGTATTCAGAAGTCGCAGTAGTAAGGTTCGAGGAGGCTAAATCACACTCTAAGATCTGCCCGCCTCTTTTCTCCGTACGCTCACTTTGACTACTTTGATCCTCCTCTCCTCCCTCTGCTAAGGGGCCCTTTCTGGCATTGTTGCAAAACACTCCCTCCTCATTAGGTCGCCTACCTTCCGCATTCTGTAATTTTTCCACCTTGGTGCAGGAGATGGCCGATAATTGCCTCGAGGAAGCTCCAACTCCCAAACAATTCAGATGTGTGACCACCGGGTATGTGCTGACGCTGCCACTGCTGGTCCCGGGATAGCCTCGCGCTGCTGCCCTGCGGCTCTTCCTGAGCTCCAGGGCGGCTGAAAAACAACGCGGACCGCTGTCGGTATTCCGGAGGATACCGGGCGATTCAGGGCTCAAGGAACTCAGGTAATACCCCCTTTCAAGGCGCATAGGAGCGGAAGGGTATACAAATATACGATAATAAATAAATAAGTTTTTCAGGCACAATGCTTGGCTCGGCTCGACCGGGAGCTTCAGGAGCTACGACCTACGTGCTTACGTGGCCGCCATGTTCTCCCCCTTGACTCCCTCTTTTTCGATAGAATTATGCAGCGTATATTTATTACTGTTGACAAACCTATGAGGTCCAGAAAGTCAATTTGTTCACATGAAGTGCTTGGGAAAGAATGCAGGAGTAACTAAATTGTATTTGGTGACTAATTACATAAACTAATCATATGATGGACTGGCTAGCAGAGTGACACCACATCATTAAGGTGTCATAAGGACTATAAAAGAAGAAATACCAAAGGAGGTGCAACATACACACTCAAAACGTTATTATTTTCCTTTCCTTTGAAGAGAATGGAACTCTTTTCTTATGATTTTAAATTCATCCTCTATATTTCGATCTTGGACTGCCTTTTTGCTGATGCTGCTGCATTCATGCAGCTGACCTGGAGTTCTTCTTTGCCAAACTAATTGATTTTTGCTTCATATTTTCTTTGCGCCAATGCTCATGGACTAGCCCCTAGAGGACTTTAAAGTTGATTCCTTTACTCCTTTTTTATATAAATCTTTAGATGTTGTAAAAATGGACTGAACTATCTTTCTGCCTTTAATGGCAGTAGAAGTCTGTAAATTATGTATCTGATGTTTGTTTTAAACCATCCTTTTTCGATTTGAACCTCTTGTAAAATGTGTAGTCTTGCACTACATGCTTTAACATTCTTGACTGAGAAGCTAAAGAAATTGCTTATCTGTATCAATTTTGGAACATTAATAAAATAACTAACTATCTAAATTGCCTGAGTCTATGATTGAGTCCTGATGTTCTTTACTTGAAACTGTTTTGAATTTCTCTTTTAATCTAAATGCGTTGTAGGGAGAATCCGCAATTCTTTTCAGAATATCAAGTTCTGCTTCTTCTTCTCTGTGTTGCAGTAGGAGAGCTTATAGTTTGTATCATTCTAGTTTTTTTTAAAGATTTTATTAAATTTTTCGCACCCAAGGCCTTACAGACCAACATTACACATATGACCAGCAGACGAGGAATCCCCCCTCCAGATACACATCAGGAGAAATCCGTTCCACTGCATGTCAACCCTACGTCCCCCACCCGCCGCCCCCTCTACCCCCACCCCCCCAGTCAGTGGGCCCGCAGTAAGTCCTCAGCAGCCACCTTCCATCTGGCCCTAAGGCCTAAGACATCCCCGCTCCGGGCAAACGGGCAAACCCCTGCTAGCAGTCAGCCCGAGAGAGAGGACCCCGCCGTGGCCTCCCTCCGCAGCCCTGTTCCCACCTGCGCTCTTCAACCGCCGCCCAGGTAGAATGCAGAGAGCAAGTCCTCCATGAGTGTAACTAAGTGACCCCGGGCTGTATCATTCTAGTTAGAACTCATTTATTTAGAAGACTGGGTCTCCCAATTGCAATACTTTGTTTTTACAGTATTGTCCTGAGAGTAGTGTATTTCAACCTTATTTCAAATCTGTAAGTTGGTAAAATTTATGGTCCTCAGTGGGTGGCTAACGATGTGGTTTTGGACATCCTAATTCCCACCACTCCTATCAGCGGAGAAAGGTCCATTGGAGGACCATTCGCCTCTGTGGTGCAGGTAATGTTGAAATCTGACTAGCTGTAGGGAGCCCAGTACAGTTAGAAGGATAGATTAATTGAAATTTAAACTTGAAATATTTATACCGCTTACGCTGGATCAGGATGCAGAGAGAAGTATAAATAGGTACAGAGAGAGGGGTGTGATAGTTGTAGAAGAAATGACGTTTAAGAGAGAGACATGAAGCATGGAGATATGTGAGGCGGAGAAAGAGAAGTAGAGAGAAAAGTAAAAATCTGTCTTTCCATATGGGCTCTTGGGTGAAGTCCTCAGAGGATTAGTGCCCCCTGCGCCAATGCATTAATTTTCACCAAGCAAATCATGGCATGATGCTTTAAACAAAATGCCATGTGATGATATACGAAGTGAAGCAATGTATTAGGCCCTACTTTTACCTTACTGAAGGGAGAAGTGGTTCATTTGGTGGGATGCACTAGAAGCCCTGTCTGGCACCGTTAAAACACATTTCACCGTAGCAGTTCCAAAAAGGCATTCTTATTGTTTTACTTAGCTGCGCCTCAGCAAAGTTACTATTGCATTTCATTTATACAATTGGGAACTTATCAATAAAAAATTATATATATATATATATATATATATATATATATATATATATATATATATATATATATATATATATATATATATATATATATATATATATATATATATATATATATATATATATATATATAGCCGGTATTGATGAAACTTACATAATTGTGTTCATAATTTGTTCTGCATTACTGTCACGAGGTGTTCTGTTTTAGAAATATTTTTTTGAACTACGAATCCCAGAAATCCATGGGTAGTGTATGGTACACAGGAAATGACATAAAACAGTTGCAGGAAGTAGGCTGAAACGCGTCGGTGTGACAGACTGGGCACTGTTAAATAAATAATTCATAAGGTTCCAGAGTGCGGGTGTCCTTTGTTTTAAAATTGACTTCTGGCCATTGGCTTGGCCCAACGCCCGCACCCGCTGCTGAGCGATCCGGTTGCAGCCACATTGCGAGAAAAAAAAAAATATATATATATATATATATATATATATATATATATATATATATATATATATATATATATATATTGCTGCTCCAAAGTCCACTTCGGGGCTTGCTGCACTCTTGCGACGGGTGCATACCAAAATGGAAGTGGGTCCGTTTAAAAATACAAGCTCCTGTCTTCAAAAGAAAACATGCTGCACTCATGGGGCATATCCAATTCTTTATTGAGCGAGGACGCGTTACGGCGTTCTGCCTTCTTCTGCTCGCTTTAAAACAAAGGTCGACAGCACATGCACGCCGGTACTTTTCAACTAGTAGATCGATTCCCATTGGGTGCAGCCACTAAGAGAAGGAAAGGGATTGGTCTATCTTGTGCCAATGATATATCCCCTCCGTTTTCATTATGGGAATATATTCATAAAGCGTTGATATCCGTAATTCAATGGTCTAGATGACAAATGCCGCTGTTCCATTTTGTATCCCAACATGGGCACTTACAAGGCAAACAGTTCACAACTCCTCCCCTTATTGCTGCAAACTCCATGTAAAAATACCTTGTGCAGCTGCCAAGGAGATAGTAATTTGGGAAACCCCTTGTCAGCCACGAGGTTCCGTAGTAGATAGCGTAGGGGTCGGTAAATATCCGTGTCCCCACCAGTCTGGATGACTGGCGACCATGTCGACGTTAACACCACAGTTCCCCTTTGTGGCGGTGCATTGCGCCATACAATACTGCTGCTCCAAAGTCCACTTCGGCGCTTGCTGCACTCTTGCGATGGGTGCATACCAAAATGGAAGTGGGTCCATTAAAACTACAAGCTCAAGACCTTTGTTTTAAAGCGAGCAGAAGAAGGCAGAACGCCGAAACGCGTCCTCGCTCAAGAATAGGACAATTGGATATGCCCCGTGAGTGCAGCATGTTTTCGTTTGAAAACAGGAGCATATATATATATATATATATATATATATATATATATATATATATATATATATATATATATATATTCTGCTCCAAAGGTTGTCCACCAGGTGAGCAGCACTCGATCAGCAGCTTTGTTTATGCTAGGCATGGACGAGGATCCGCTTGTAGAAGCTGCTCCGTAGTGGAATTGCCTGACGCGTTTCGAAGCTCCATATGCTTCTCTTCAGAGGCTTTAACGGAGACGGTGTGTGCAAGCGCTGAACCTACTTCGCCATTTTCATATTGCACTCCCACCAATGGGAAGCTCGAATGAGACTGTGCATTGTGGGAAATATGGTCCGGATAGCACACAAATCTTGTCCTGTGTGGACCCTGCAAGTGGACTCGTCCTCAATCCTGTTTGCCGCTGCTGGCCCACATTACCGACATGATGGTTACCATGTCAGGTGGCCCCCGTAACATTACGGGGTGGTGCAAGCTCCGCGGCAGGACGGCCGCGTGTTACATTCTGCTCCAAAGGTTGTCCACCAGGTGAGCAGCACTCGATCAGCAGCTTTGTTTATGCTAGGCATGGACGAGGATCCGCTTGTAGAAGCCGCTCCGTAGTGGAATTGCCTGACGCGTTTCGAAGCTCCATATGCTTCTCTTCAGAGGCTTTAACGGAGACGGTGTGTGCAAGCGCTGAACCTACTTCGCCATTTTCATATTGCACTCCCACCAATGGGAAGCTCGAATGAGACTGTGCATTGTGGGAAATATGGTCCGGATAGCACACAAATCTTGTCCTGTATGGACCCTGCAAGTGGACTCGTCCTCAATCCTGTTTGCCGCTGCTGGCCCACATTACCGACATGATGGTTACCATGTTAGGTGGCCCCCGTAACATTACGGGGTGGTGCAAGCTCCGCGGCAGGACGGCCGCGTGTTACATTCTGCTCCAAAGGTTGTCCACCAGGTGAGCAGCACTCGATCAGCAGCTTTGTTTATGCTAGGCATGGACGAGGATCCGCTTGTAGAAGCCGCTCCGTAGTGGAATTGCCTGACGCGTTTCGAAGCTCCATATGCTTCTCTTCAGAGGCTTTAACGGAGACGGTGTGTGCAAGCGCTGAACCTACTTCGCCATTTATATTGCACTCCCACCAATGGGAAGCTCGAATGAGACTGTGCATTGTGGGAAATATGGTCCGGATAGCACACAAATCTTGTCCTGTATGGACCCTGCAAGTGGACTCGTCCTCAATCCTGTTTGCCGCTGCTGGCCCACATTACCGACATGATGGTTACCATGTCAGGTGGCCCCCGTAACATTACGGGGTGGTGCAAGCTCCGCGGCAGGACGGCCGCGTGTTACATTCTGCTCCAAAGGTTGTCCACCAGGTGAGCAGCACTCGATCAGCAGCTTTGTTTATGCTAGGCATGGACGAGGATCCGCTTGTAGAAGCCGCTCCGTAGTGGAATTGCCTGACGCGTTTCGAAGCTCCATATGCTTCTCTTCAGAGGCTTTAACGGAGACGGTGTGTGCAAGCGCTGAACCTACTTCGCCATTTTCATATTGCACTCCCACCAATGGGAAGCTCGAATGAGACTGTGCATTGTGGGAAATATGGTCCGGATAGCACACAAATCTTGTCCTGTATGGACCCTGCAAGTGGACTCGTCCTCAATCCTGTTTGCCGCTGCTGGCCCACATTACCGACATGATGGTTACCATGTCAGGTGGCCCCCGTAACATTACGGGGTGGTGCAAGCTCCGCGGCAGGACGGCCGCGTGTTACATTCTGCTCCAAAGGTTGTCCACCAGGTGAGCAGCACTCGATCAGCAGCTTTGTTTATGCTAGGCATGGACGAGGATCCGCTTGTAGAAGCCGCTCCGTAGTGGAATTGCCTGACGCGTTTCGAAGCTCCATATGCTTCTCTTCAGAGGCTTTAACGGAGACGGTGTGTGCAAGCGCTGAACTTACTTCGCCATTTTCATATTGCACTCCCACCAATGGGAAGCTCGAATGAGACTGTGCATTGTGGGAAATATGGTCCGGATAGCACACAAATCTTGTCCTGTATGGACCCTGCAAGTGGACTCGTCCTCAATCCTGTTTGCCGCTGCTGGCCCACATTACCGACATGATGGTTACCATGTCAGGTGGCCCCCGTAACATTACGGGGTGGTGCAAGCTCCGCGGCAGGAAGGCCGCGTGTTACATTCTGCTCCAAAGGTTGTCCACCACGTGAGCAGCACTCGATCAGCAGCTTTGTTTATGCTAGGCATGGACGAGGATCCGCTTGTAGAAGCCGCTCCGTAGTGGAATTGCCTGACGCGTTTCGAAGCTCCATATGCTTCTCTTCAGAGGCTTTAACGGAGACGGTGTGTGCAAGCGCTGAACCTACTTCGCCATTTTCATATTGCACTCCCACCAATGGGAAGCTCGAATGAGACTGTGCATTGTGGGAAATATGGTCCGGATAGCACACAAATCTTGTCCTGTATGGACCCTGCAAGTGGACTCGTCCTCAATCCTGTTTGCCGCTGCTGGCCCACATTACCGACATGATGGTTACCATGTCAGGTGGCCCCCGTAACATTACGGGGTGGTGCAAGCTCCGCGGCAGGACGGCCGCGTGTTACATTCTGCTCCAAAGGTTGTCCACCAGGTGAGCAGCACTCGATCAGCAGCTTTGTTTATGATAGGCATGGACGAGGATCCGCTTGTAGAAGCCGCTCCGTAGTGGAATTGCCTGACGCGTTTCGAAGCTCCATATGCTTCTCTTCAGAGGCTTTAACGGAGACGGTGTGTGCAAGCGCTGAACCTACTTCGCCATTTTCATATTGCACTCCCACCAATGGGAAGCTCGAATGAGACTGTGCATTGTGGGAAATATGGTCCGGATAGCACACAAATCTTGTCCTGTATGGACCCTGCAAGTGGACTCGTCCTCAATCCTGTTTGCCGCTGCTGGCCCACATTACTGACATGATGGTTACCATGTCAGGTGGCCCCCGTAACATTACGGGGTGGTGCAAGCTCCGCGGCAGGACGGCCGCGTGTTACATTCTGCTCCAAAGGTTGTCCACCAGGTGAGCAGCACTCGATCAGCAGCTTTGTTTATGCTAGGCATGGACGAGGATCCGCTTGTAGAAGCCGCTCCGTAGTGGAATTGCCTGACGCGTTTCGAAGCTCCATATGCTTCTCTTCAGAGGCTTTAACGGAGACGGTGTGTGCAAGCGCTGAACCTACTTCGCCATTTTCATATTGCACTCCCACCAATGGGAAGCTCGAATGAGACTGTGCATTGTGGGAAATATGGTCCGGATAGCACACAAATCTTGTCCTGTATGGACCCTGCAAGTGGACTCGTCCTCAATCCTGTTTGCCGCTGCTGGCCCACATTACCGACATGATGGTTACCATGTCAGGTGGCCCCCGTAACATTACGGGGTGGTGCAAGCTCCGCGGCAGGACGGCCGCGTGTTACATTCTGCTCCAAAGTTTGTCCACCAGGCTGATCGAGTGCTGCTCACCTGGTGGACAACCTTTGGAGCAGAATGTAACACGCGGCCGTCCTGCCGCGGAGCTTGCACCACCCCGTAATGTTACGGGGGCCACCTGACATGGTAACCATCATGTCAGTAATGTGGGCCAGCAGCGGCAAACAGGATTGAGGACGAGTCCACTTGCAGGGTCCATACAGGACAAGATTTGTGTGCTATCCGGACCATATTTACCACAATGCACAGTCTCATTCGAGCTTCCCATTGGTGGGAGTGCAATATGAAAATGGCGAAGTAGGTTCAGCGCTTGCACACACCGTCTCCGTTAAAGCCTCTGAAGAGAAGCATATGGAGCTTCGAAACGCGTCAGGCAATTCCACTACGGAGCGGCTTCTACAAGCGGATCCTCGTCCATGCCTATCATAAACAAAGCTGCTGATCGAGTGCTGCTCACCTGGTGGACAACCTTTGGAGCAGAATGTAACACGCGGCCGTCCTGCCGCGGAGCTTGCACCACCCCGTAATGTTACGGGGGCCACCTGACATGGTAACCATCATGTCAGTAATGTGGGCCAGCAGCGGCAAACAGGATTGAGGACGAGTCCACTTGCAGGGTCCATACAGGACAAGATTTGTGTGCTATCCGGACCATATTTCCCACAATGCACAGTCTCATTCGAGCTTCCCATTGGTGGGAGTGCAATATGAAAATGGCGAAGTAGGTTCAGCGCTTGCACACACCGTCTCCGTTAAAGCCTCTGAAGAGAAGCATATGGAGCTTCGAAACGCGTCAGGCAATTCCACTACGGAGCGGCTTCTACAAGCGGATCCTCGTCCATGCCTATCATAAACAAAGCTGCTGATCGAGTGCTGCTCACCTGGTGGACAACCTTTGGAGCAGAATGTAACACGCGGCCGTCCTGCCGCGGAGCTTGCACCACCCCGTAATGTTACGGGGGCCACCTGACATGGTAACCATCATGTCAGTAATGTGGGCCAGCAGCGGCAAACAGGATTGAGGACGAGTCCACTTGCAGGGTCCATACAGGACAAGATTTGTGTGCTATCCGGACCATATTTCCCACAATGCACAGTCTCATTCGAGCTTCCCATTGGTGGGAGTGCAATATGAAAATGGCGAAGTAGGTTCAGCGCTTGCACACACCGTCTCCGTTAAAGCCTCTGAAGAGAAGCATATGGAGCTTCGAAAC